>NC_064616.1:44611818-44914848 GCF_023898315.1 Schistocerca nitens
TCCCTGCTTAGCCATTTTGCACTTCCTGTCGATCTAATTTCTGAGACGTTTGTATTCCTTTTTGCCTACTTCATTTACTGCATTTCTATATTTTCTCCTTTCATCAATTAAATTCAGTATCTGTTCTGTTACCCAAGGATTTATATGAGCTCTCGTCTTTTTACTTTTTAACTTTTCGTTATTTAGGGTCAACTGCCAATTTTTACAGCATACAGATATATTTTATAAACCAGTTTGCAAATTGTTTTGTTCTTCTGATGACTTTACTAGTAGATAAATGACAGCGTCATCTGCAAACAACCTAAGACGGCTGATCAGCTTATCTCCCAAATCATTTATATACACACCTGGAAATGGAAAAAAGAACACATTGACACCGGTGTGTCAGACCCACCATACTTGCTCCGGACACTGCGAGAGGGCTGTACAAGCAATGATCACACGCACGGCACAGCGGACACACCAGGAACCGCGGTGTTGGCCGTCGAATGGCGCTAGCTGCGCAGCATTTGTGCACCGCCGCCGTCAGTGTCAGCCAGTTTGCCGTGGCATACGGAGCTCCATCGCAGTCTTTAACACTGGTAGCATGCCGCGACAGCGTGGACGTGAACCGTATGTGCAGTTGACGGACTTTGAGCGAGGGCGTATAGTGGGCATGCGGGAGGCCGGGTGGACGTACCGCCGAATTGCTCAACACGTGGGGCGTGAGGTCTCCACAGTACATCGATGTTGTCGCCAGTGGTCGGCGGAAGGTGCACGTGCCCGTCGACCTGGGACCGGACCGCAGCGACGCACGGATGCACGCCAAGACCGTAGGATCCTACGCAGTGCCGTAGGGGACCGCACCGCCACTTCCCAGCAAATTAGGGACACTGTTGCTCCTGGGGTATCGGCGAGGACCATTCGCAACCGTCTCCATGAAGCTGGGCTACGGTCCCGCACACCGTTAGGCCGTCTTCCGCTCACGCCCCAACATCGTGCAGCCCGCCTCCAGTGGTGTCGCGACAGGCGTGAATGGAGGGACGAATGGAGACGTGTCGTCTTCAGCGATGAGAGTCGCTACTGCCTTGGTGCCAATGATGGTCGTATGCGTGTTTGGCGCCGTGCAGGTGAGCGCCACAATCAGGACTGCATACGACCGAGGCACACAGGGCCAACACCCGGCATCATGGTGTGGGTAGCGATCTCCTACACTGGCCGTACACCACTGGTGATCGTCGAGGGGACACTGAATAGTGCACGGTACATCCAAACCGTCATCGAACCCATCGTTCTACCATTCCTAGACCGGCAAGGGAACTTGCTGTTCCAACAGGACAATGCACGTCCGCATGTATCCCGTGCCTCCCAACGTGCTCTAGAAGGTGTAAGTCAACTACCCTGGCCAGCAAGATATCCGGATCTGTCCCCCATTGAGCATGTTTGGGACTGGATGAAGCGTCGTCTCACGCGGTCTGCACGTCCAGCACGAACGCTGGTCCAACTGAGGCGCCAGGTGGAAATGGCATGGCAAGCCGTTCCACAGGACTACATCCAGCATCTCTACGATCGTCTCCATGGGAGAATAGCAGCCTACATTGCTGCGAAAGGTGGATATACACTGTACTAGTGCCGACATTGTGCATGCTCTGTTGCCTGTGTCTATGTGCCTGTGGTTCTGTCAGTGTGATCATGTGATGTATCTGACCCCAGGACTGTGTCAATAAAGTTTCCCCTTCCTGGGACAATGAATTCACGGTGTTCTTATTTCAATTTCCAGGAGTGTAGATAAGGAACAGCAAAGGGCCTGTAACACTACCTTGGGGAACGCCAGGATTCACTTCTGTTTTACGCGATGACTTTCCGAACTGTGTCCTCTCTGACATGAAATCACAAATCCAGTCACATAACTCAGACGATATTCCATAAGCAAGCACTTCACTACAAGCTGCTTGTGTGGTACAGTGTCAAAAGCCTTCCGGAAATCCAGAAATACGAAATCGATCTGAAATCCCTTGTCAATAGCACTCACTACTTCATGTGAATAAAGACCTAGTTGTGTTCCACAGGAACGATGTTTTCTAAACCCATGTTGACTGTGTGTCAATAGACGGTTTTCTTCGCGGTAGTTCATAAATGTTTGAACGCAATATGTGTTCCAATATCCTCCTGCAAATCGACGTTGACGATATGGGCATGTAATTTAGTGATTTACTCCTACTACATTTCTTGAATATTGGTGTGACCTTTGCAACTTTCCAGTCTTTGGGGTATTGACCTTTCGTCGAGCAAACGGTTGTATATGATTGTCAAGTATGGAGCTAATGTATCAGCTCACTCCGAAAGGAATCTAATTGGTATACAGTCTGGACCAGAAAACTTGCTGTTATTAAGTGGTTGAAGTTGGTTCACTACTCCGAGGATATTTACTTCTACGTTACTCATGTTGGCAGCTGTTCTCGATTCGAATTCTGGGATGTGTACTTCGTATTCTTTTGTGAAGGCAATTCGGAAGGCTGTGTTTAGTAACTCGGCTTTGGCAGCACTGTCTTCGATAGTCTCTCCATTGCTATCGTGCATTGTTTCTTGCCGTTAACGTACTTCACATACTACCAGAATCTCTTTGGACTTTCTGCCAGGTTTCGAGACAAAGTTTTGTTTTGGAAACTGTTAGAAGCATCTCTCATTGAAGTCCGCGCTAAATTTCGAGCTTCTGTAAAAGATCGTCAGTCTTGGGGATTTTGCGTCTGTTTAAATTTGGCATGTTTATTTCGTTGTTTCTGCAACAGTGTTCTAACCAGTTTTGTGTACCAAGGAGTATCAGTTCCGTCGTTTGTTAATTTAATTGGTGTAAATTTCTCAATTGCTGCCGATACTACACTCATGGAAACTGAAATAAGAACACCGTGAATTCATTGTCCCAGAAAGGGGAAACTTTATTGACACATTCTTGGGGTCAGATACATCACATGATCACACTGACAGAACCACAGGCACATAGACACAGGCAACAGAGCATGCACAATGTCGGCACTAGTACAGTGTATATCCACCTTTCGCAGCAATGCAGGCTGCTATTCTCCCATGGAGACGACGTAGAGATGCTGGATGTAGTCCTGTGGAACGGCTTGCCACGCCATTTCCACCTGGCGCCTCAGTTGGACCAGCGTTCGTGCTGGACGTGCAGACCGCGTGAGACGACGCTTCATCCAGTCCCAAACATGCTCAATGGGGGACAGATCCGGAGATCTTGCTGGCCAGGGTAGTTGACTTACACCTTCTAGAGCACGTTGGGTGGCACGGGATACATGCGGACGTGCATTGTCCTGTTGGAACAGCAAGTTAACTTGCCGGTCTAGGAATGGTAGAACGATGGGTTCGATGACGGTTTGGATGTACCGTGCACTATTCAGTGTCCCCTCGACGATCACCAGTGGTGTACGGCCAGTGTAGGAGATCGCTCCCCACACCATGATGCCGGGTGTTGGCCCTGTGTGCCTCGGTCGTATGCAGTCCTGATTGTGGCGCTCACCTGCACGGCGCCAAACACGCATACGACCATCATTGGCACCAAGGCAGAAGCGACTCTCATCGCTGAAGACGACACGCCTCCATTCGTCCCTCCATTCACGCCTGTCGCGACACCACTGGAGGCGGGCTGCACGATGTTGGGGCGTGAGCGGAAGACGGCCTAACGGTGTGCGGGACCGTAGCCCAGCTTCATGGAGACGGTTGCGAATGGTCCTCGCCGATACCCCAGGAGCAACAGTGTCCCTAATTTGCTGGGAAGTGGCGGTGCGGTCCCCTACGGCACTGCGTAGGATCCTACGGTCTTGGCGTGCATCCGTGCGTCGCTGCGGTCCGGTCCCAGGTCGACGGGCACGTGCACCTTCCGCCGACCACTGGCGACAACATCGATGTACTGTGGAGACCTCACGCCCCACGTGTTGAGCAATTCGGCGGTACGTCCACCTGGCCTCCCGCATGCCCACTATACGCCCTCGCTCAAAGTCCGTCAATTGCACATACGGTTCACGTCCACGCTGTCGCGGCATGCTACCAGTGTTAAAGACTGCGATGGAGCTCCGTATGCCACGGCAAACTGGCTGACACTGACGGCGGCGGTGCACAAATGCTGCGCAGCTAACGCCATTCGACGGCCAACACCGCGGTTCCTGGTGTCTCCGCTGTGCCGTGCGTGTGATCATTGCTTGTACAGCCCTATCGCAGTGTCCGGAGCAAGTATGGTAGGTCTGACACACCGGTGTCAATGTGTTCTTTTTTCCATTTCCAGGAGTGTATTTCTTTGAATTCACGCCACACCTGGTCTACACTTACATTATTAATTTGGAATGAGTGGAGATTGTCTCTCAGGAAGGCGTCAAATTTTTATCTCCTTTTTTGAATAGGTATATTTTTCGCTTATTTTTGGAGGATTTGGGGATTACAATAATCAATCTCGCTACGACAACCGTGTGTTCACTAATCCCTCAATCGGTTTTTATGCTCGTTATTTACTCAGGATTATTTGTTGTTAATAGGTCAAGCGTGTTTCCACAACCGTTTACTATTCGCGTGGGCTCATGAACTAACTCCTCGAAATAATTTTTAGAGAATGCGTATAGCACAATTTCGGATTATATTTTATGTTATCTCCGGAATTAAACATGTATTTTCGCCAACATATCGAGGGTAAATTAAAGTCACCATCAACTATTAACGTATGAGTCGGGTACGTGTTTGAAATCAAACTCTAGTCGCTCAGTCCAGAACCGCGAGACCGCTACGGTCGCAGGTTCGAATCCTGCCTCGGGCATGGATGTGTGTGATGTCCTTAGGTTAGTTAGGTTTAAGTAGTTCAAAGTTCTAGGGGACTTATGACCACAGATGTTGAGTCCCATAGTGCTCAGAGCCATTTTTTGAAATCAAACTGTATCATCTGAATTGGGAGGTCGGTAAAAGGACCCTATTATTATTTTATTCTGGTTGCCAACAGTGACCTCTGCCCATACTAACTCACTTCTACCGACTGAGGTGGCCATGTAATTATGAAATTGCACTTGTATTCTGGACGGATAATTGGTTGTCTTTTGCCACAGCCGCTTCTTTTCCACCTTTGCTACAAGAAGTCCATTTGTAGTCCGAAGTGAGACTGGAACTCCAGTGGAACACAGTCTCTGGGTTTCTGTATGAAGAGTCTAAGATGATCGGAGATATTCTCTCTTCAGACATCCCTCAGGTCTAATACACATGTTGCATTAAAGTTGAAACATACTCGATAATCATCGCTACCTGATTCGTAATTTACATATGGCTCTGAATACCGTAATAACAAATAATAATAATAATAATAATAATAAATAATAAATAATAAATAATAAATAATAAATAATAAATAATAATAAATTTTCCCGTGGAGGCCCGGGAAAAGAATAGGCCTCCGGTATGTTCTGCCAGTCGTAAAAGGCGACGAAAAGAACAAACCACTAATAGGGCTAACCCCCCTTTTAGTGTGATTACTTGGTTCAGGACAGAACTAAAGAAGCCTCGGACAAGCGCCGTCATGGTCGGGGACGACGCTTGAACCCTATGCCCGCCCACAATGGTAACGACACTGCTAGCCAACTGGAAAATGATTTAAATCCAAATAGAGGTGTTTTGCAGGATATGCTTCCTGCAACCACCCTAGAAGGAAAACAAAGACAGAGGATGAGATGGTCAGATGAAGTTAATCGACACCTCATGTTCTGTTATTACCAAGCAACAAACCTAGGAACCAACACAACTGGATACAGATCACAAGTACACACAACATTTATTACCAGATACCCAGAATTAAAATTTTTAACAGAACAATGACTAGCTGATCAGATCCGTGTAATAATCAAAAATAACAGGATACCCCAGTCAGAATTAGAAAACATCAAACAACAAGTACAACAAATACTAGAACAAAATAATGTGCAATCAGAAGAAGAAGAAGAAGAAAATACAGTAATGGACTCAAACATCCCAGAGCAAACAAACAAAGAACAACACACATCAATTAAACAATCAGAGGAAAACGACATCTTAAGACAGCCACCAGAACAAGCACAAATAGAACACGAAGTGACACACATGTTAGATATAGAAGAGAAATTTCAGCTGACATATATAGAATACAAAGACACAAATACAGACATTAGACCATTCTTGCATAGACCACCAAATAACCCACAAGTCGAAACAACAATAACAACTATCAACACAATCATACACAACAAAATAAATGAAAATACAACAATGGAAGAGTTACAACTACTGGTTTATGTAGGAGCACTCACTACACTAAATATACACACTAGGCAGAGATCAGAACCAACCAACACACAGAAGAAACCCACAAAACCAGCATGGCAACACAGGCTACAGATCAGAATAGAAAAACTGAGAAAAGACATCGGACAGCTAACACAATCTATAAGAAATGAAATATCAGACAAAAAACGAAAAAGGTTAGGTAAAATCTCACAACAAGAAGCAATGGAGCAATTAGATGAAAAGAAGCAGAAGTTACAAGCATTGGCCAAACGACTTAGAAGATACAAAAAAAGTGAAAATAGAAGGAAACAAAACCAAACATTCAACACAAACCAAAAGAAATTTTACCAGACAATAGATAACACACACATTAAAATAGACAATCCACCAAACATAACAGACATGGAACACTTCTGGAGCAACATATGGTCAAACCCGGTACAACATAACAGGCATGCACGGTGGATACAAGCAGAAACAGACTCATACAAGATGATACCACAAATGCCTGAAGTGATAATTTTGCAACATGAAGTCACCCGAGCAATTAATTCTACGCACAATTGGAAAGCCCCTGGAAATGATAAAATAGCAAATTTCTGGCTAAAGAAGTTCACCTCAACACATTCACATCTAACTAAATTATTTAACAGTTACATTGCAGACCCATACACATTCCCTGATACACTTACACATGGAATAACCTATCTGAAACCTAAAGATCAAGCAGACACAGCAAACCCAGCTAAATATCGCCCCATAACATGCCTACCAACAATCTACAAAATATTAACTTCAGTCATTACACAGAAATTAATGACACATACAACACAGAACAAAATTATAAATGAAGAACAAAAAGGCTGTTGCAAAGGAGCACGAGGATGTAAAGAGCAACTGATAATAGATGCAGAGGTGACATATCAAGCTAAAACTAAACAAAGGTCACTACACTACGCATACATTGATTACCAAAAAGCTTTTGATAGTGTACCCCACTCATGGCTACTACAGATATTGGAAATATACAAAGTAGATCCTAAATTGATGCAGTTCCTGAACATAGTTATGAAAAACTGGAAAACCACACTTAATATCCAAACAAACTCTAATAATATCACATCACAGCCAATACAGATTAAGCGTGGAATATACCAAGGAGACTCATTAAGTCCTTTCTGGTTCTGCCTTGCTCTGAACCCACTATCCAACATGCTAAACAATACAAATTATGGATACAATATTACTGGAACATACCCACACAAAATCACACATTTGCTATACATGGATGATCTAAAACTACTGGCAGCAACCAATCAACAACTCAACCAATTACTAAAGATAACAGAAGGATTCAGCAATGATATAAGTATGGCTTTTGGAACAGACAAATGTAAGAAAAATAGCATAGTCAAGGGAAAACACACTAAACAAGAAGATTACATATTGGATAACAGCGACTGCATAGAAGCGATGGAAAAAACGGATGCCTATAAATATCTAGGATACAGGCAAAAAATAGGAATAGATAATACAAATATTAAAGAAGAACTAAAAGAAAAATATAGACAAAGACTAACAAAAATACTGAAAACAGAACTGACAGCAAGAAACAAGACAAAAGCTATAAATACTTATGCCATACCAATATTGACCTACTCATTTGGAGTAGTGAAATGGAGTAACACAGACCTAGAAGCACTCAATACACTTACACGATCACAATGCCACAAATATAGAATACATCACATACATTCAGCAACAGAAAGATTCACATTAAGCAGAAAGGAAGGAGGAAGGGGATTTATCGACATAAAAAACCTACATTATGGACAGGTAGACAATTTAAGAAAATTCTTTCTAGAACGAGCAGAAACTAGCAAAATACACAAGGCAATCACTCATATAAATACATCGGCTACACCACTGCAATTTCATAACCACTTCTACAACCCTTTAGATCACATAACATCAACAGATACGAAGAAAGCAAATTGGAAAAAGAAAACACTTCATGGCAAGTACCCATATCATCTAACACAGCCACACATCGATCAAGACGCATCCAACACATGGCTAAGAAAAGGCAATATATACAGTGAGACAGAAGGATTCATGATTGCAATACAGGATCAAACAATAAACACCAGGTATTTCAGCAAGCATATTATTAAAGATCCCAATACCACAACAGATAAATGCAGACTTTGTAAACAACAAATAGAAACAGTAGATCACATCACAAGCGGATGTACAATACTAGCAAATACAGAATACCCCAGAAGACATGACAATGTCGCAAAAATAATACATCAACAGCTTGCCTTACAACATAAACTTATAAAACAACACGTTCCTACATACAAGTATGCACCACAAAATGTACTGGAGAATGATGAATACAAATTATACTGGAACAGAACCATTATAACAGATAAAACAACGCCACATAACAAACCTGACATCATACTCACCAATAAAAAGAAGAAATTAACACAACTAATCGAAATATCCATACCCAATACAACAAATATACAAAAGAAAACAGGAGAAAAAATTGAAAAATACATCCAACTGGCTGAGGAAGTCAAAGACATGTGGCATCAGGATAAAGTTGACATCATACCAATTATACTATCAACTACAGGAGTCATACCACACAATATCCACCAATACATCAATGCAATACAGCTACATCCAAACATATATATACAATTACAGAAATCCGTAATTATTGATACATGTTCAATTACCCGAAAGTTCCTAAATGCAATATAACATATACCGTACAGCAAAAAGGAAGTGACGCTTGATAAAGGTCCGCGTCACTCCATTCCTCACCAGACTTAACGTCTGAGAAAGTAAAGATAATAATAATAAAGTCAAATGACTGCTCGCTACCAGAAAGAACCTATAATGAGGGGTTACAACACTGGATCTCCTCAGACAAAATATACTTGTGAGCACTATCCTCATATTCATTATCCAACACATTTACTATCATCATGTTACAGTACCAGAGGCGAGACAGTGTGAGGCGTTACAAGTCTCTTCCACTTTGCTGGAAAAGTTAATAGTTAATTCCACGATGGTGAGTGCTTTTGGCGAGAGAATAGATCGAGACGTAGGGGAACAGAACCGTAATTGTACATTTTGAATATAACAATTAATAATAAACAGACGTGAGCACTGACGACAACAGGAGAATACCACTCCGCCGCTTAGGTCGAGGTCTTAGAGAACGTGGTTCGCCTTTGCATTCCTCTGACAAGTGCTCATCATGTTCCAGATACACAATTACCTAGAATTTAAATGGTCTTCACGTGCTTCCGATTTTTGTAGTTGCATCTGGCAAAAGGTCAGTGGTTCTTTCCTGGTGGTACAGAAGCTCAGGAAAAAAACACGTATCTGGAAGGTGTGGGGTTCCTTGAATTACTTACGTCGAAGGCCAAGCTCGTATCTCCAGTCGCTAGCGCTTTGTCTCTGATGACGTTCATATAGTAATGATGTTAAACACTTAGTTTTCTCCTGATGTGAGAATATACAATGCAGCAGTCTTCAACAGCTGTTAATACTGTGAGGATAGAAAACAAAACAGACCGTCGATATCCCAAAAGTGAGAAGCGGTGGTGAGCATAAACAAAACAGTGCTGCGCATAAGGCAGGTCTACGGGTCAACACCCTGTTACTGTCGACCTTCATGCTTTGTACACTGACGGAAAAAAATTACCCCGCCAAAAAATAATTAATCTAGAGTAATGAAATTTCTCGAATACTTTTGTGTAGGTAAGATATTTAAGTGATTAGCATTGGAAGATCGCAGGTTGATGTAAGAGCGAGATAAGCCTTTGCAAATGTGAAAAGCTGCTACAATAATAACGGTTGTAACCGCCGGAATGTGAAATGCAAGCATGCAAACGTTCATGCATTGTGTTTTGCAGTTGCCGGATGGTAGTTTGTGGTATGGAGTTCCACACCTGTAGCACTTGATGAATACAGGGACGGTTAAAGCTATGGATGATGCTGGAGTTGTCGTCCGATTATGTCCCATATGTGCTACATTGGAGACAGATCTGGTGATCGAGCAGGCGAAGACGCGTCGACACTCTATAGAGCGTGTTGGGTTACAACAGCGATATGTGGGATAGCGTTACCCTGTTGCAAAGCACCCCCTGGAATACTGTTCATGAATGGCAGCACGACAGGTCGAAACGCCACACTGACTGCAGTCAGGGTACGTGCAGTAGCCACCAGAGCGATACTGCTAGAACCCAGACAGGCTGGTTGCACGCCCTCAACTGGCTTCCTTTTAACCGACACCCGGTCATCACTGGCACCGAGGCAGAACCAGCTTTCATGAGAAAACACAACAGACCTGCGCTGTGCCCTCCAATGAGCTCTCGCTCGACACCTCCGAAGTCACAAATGGTGGTGATCTGGGTCGGAGCGATGCACGCTACAGGGCGCCTGTCTGACTTGTCCTTGAAGTAACCGATTTGTAACAGTTCGTTGTGTCACTAATGTGGCAACTGCTGCTCAAATTTCTGCTGCAGATGCAATACGATGCGCCAGAGCATGGTCTTCCCTCTAGATAGTGCCAAGTGACCGACCGCAGCACAGTTATCTCGCGACCTTATGGTCTCGTGATCACTGATGCCAGAAAACATGTGTAGTACCTACATTCCTGCCAAGTCTTCCTGCAGTATCGCAGAAAGAACATCCATCTTCTCGTATCCTATTACACGACCTCGTCCAAACACAGTGAGGTGTTGATAATGGCATCTATGTCACCCTAAAGGCATTTTTGACTAACATCAACTCACCGCGTCCAATCTCAAAAGTAACTGACGCCCACGACCGTTATAGCGAGTATTTAAAGTAAACCTGATCTGTATCCTCGTGGTGGTGCTACCAACACCAGTCTTATGCAACTGGTGTGAAATTTGAACAGACATCATCTTTCAGATGTAGAAATACGGCTACCAACTTTCGTGTACATCGCACAACTCCTGCGATTTTTCTTTCCGTCACTGTATATGTGAGAGCCGGACGAATGATTGAACGCCACGTGCTTCATAAGCTCAAGTGTTCCTTGCCCGCTGAGTGTCAATGCATCGGTTCCCCAGGGCTAGGTCAAACGGCGTTGACCTTTCTAGAGCGAAACGATGAAGTTTAACGAGAATAACTGACAGGGTATGGGACAGAATAAATGCGGCAGAGAACTGAGTTCGAGAACAGCATAAATCATAAGTGATAGGAGCACAGATGTCACGTGCTGCAAAAATACCCCGAGTCAATGGCTGGCGACATCGCGAACAATGGCGGCTCCGGCCCGATTGAATGCATGCGCGAGGTTAGGCGCTGGGACGACCAGAACGAGCACATTTTGCTGTCGGAGTCTTGTGAAAGTGCAGGAGAACGGCAAAGGAAGCAACATGCAACGCCCCACCGTCGCAGCTCGCGGCATTTGCTCACTGACCCAGTTGTGCGATCGCCGTGAATCAGCTGCCCAAGTACGGTCATTTTTCGGCGAAGACTTCGCCAGCGGGTGCTATAGGCGCCAGTAGAAAGACTTTCGAAATGCATAAAAATTAGTTTAAACCGAGTGTGACTACATACATAAGCAGCAGTAATGCTGTTCGCTTAAATTTGCTATTTATGTTTAAAAAACTTCAGCTTCATCTTAAAACGTTTATACGGAGGTTCAAACAGTGTTCAGAGGCGTGAATACATTTCCAGAAATAGAGACTAGTTTCATTTGTATCAGAAACCTCGTGCTGTTTGAGTATGTTAAGTTCCTCGTCCTCAAGAAAAGAAAATCCTATGCTGCAATCTTTTCGTCATGTAAATATCAGTTTTTTCTTTTCTTTTCGAAAGCGCTAAGGACCACGTGCCAATTTCAATTCCTTATCTATTGTTCTTTTCTTTCCTTCCAGTATCCTTCCTTCTTTTCAGTGCGCTTTTTCTTCCTGTCTTCTGACCACTGCAGGCAAGCTTTTTTCACTTCCGTAACTTCGAATTCTTCCACAAAAATTACTTTTTCCATAAACACTTCCCCGTCAGTTGTTACTTAAACTCTTATATTATTTGTTCTAAATCTTTTTTTCATTTTGTGAATTGACTTTTTATCCCACAAATATCTGAAAATCTTTTTGGTTATTCTACTGTCTATATCCGACATAGATGATCGAAAAATCCACTCTTCTTGTTCTCATTACTTCTGATATGTTTTCATATGTTCAGATAAATTTCATCATAACTTCGGTCCATCCACATTTTGCCGTAAGCTTAATATTTACCTAATGATAAATCTTTCTAGTATATTGTTTTCCATTCGCTTGTATATAGATATTCTCGCTTCCCTACTATATTTTAATGCCTCATTTTTGCATTTTTAGACAGGACTTTTTTATACTGTTGGTCTTTAGTTATACCAGATCCTCTTCTCATTTTATGTATCCTTTCCTTCATAAAGGCTTTTTATAAACTATTTTCTTGGATTATCTTCCCAATATATTTAAATTTTTTAACTTTGTGTATTTGGACAATACATATTTTCATCAATTGCGGCGCATTTCTAATGTTTGTCCAAAATTTCTTTTTACTACAGATATTATTAAGTCCGTCCTACTGGCTATTTCTTCTAAAACATTAATTTTTATTACAGCATATGTCACATTTTCAGGAAGTATTGCAAAGTCATTTGCAAATGCGAGACAGTTCATTCCAGTATTCGGTTTTTTCTTCTTTTATTGATAAAATCTTATTTTCATTAAATTTTTCATTCCAAAGTCATTTCTTTCTTTTTTCTGGAACACGGTATTTGCCCTCAGTGTTACGAGTATTAGATTTGCTAATTTATATTTTACACCAAATTCTTCGATTATTTTATCTATAGCTTCTTTGTCAACAGCATCTACGGCCTTTTTTAAATCGACAAAAATTACTAAAGTATCTTTTGAATTCAGTAGTATATGGCGAATGATCCACTTCAGATTAAATGTTTGGTTAGGGCATGAATTGCGCTTCCTAAAACTCCCTCGATATTCACTCAAATGACTGTCGAATGTTTTCTCTACCCTCTTTATTTTATGTTATTTTGTAATAATGGGTACACAGTCGGCTTACATCAGCGCCATTCTACAGCGGCTGGATTTATGAATAATGCGCACATCATTGCTTTTCATAACCAGCTGAAGGAATACCTGTCAGAAATTTTGGGCTTGTGACGAGCGATTGTTCGTTTGGAAAGCACACATGCTGTATATCTTATTCGAATTTATATAGAGCAAAACAAGAAATGTTTTCAGATCCAATGGAAAACTTGAAATACTGATTTAAATTAAAATTGAAGGAAAAACTATATGGTGTGGTTAAACGTTCCGAGAAAAATTACAATAATTCGCTATATTAAAAGAGAATCTTTTAGGTTTATAGAGTTTCATAGAGCAGATAAGCGACTATGTCATCATTGCATCGGAAGCAAGAATGAGTCCAATTTGCATTTCTTATTCTACAGCAGTTTATAGAATCTTACTTAACGTACGTCTTCCAGGAATTTTGTATAAATGTTGCATACATACAACACCTGACATTCAACCAATAATTAAGTAATGTATCATAAAAATGAAACTTATAAATACTTCTTAGATGATTCGAATATCAACAGTGTATTCCGGAGCCGTGGGGTTCACATCTCCGTTTTGTCATCAAGATTTACATTGTTCCCTTTAATTGCGTATGGAGAATGCCAGGCTGGTTCCTTTGAAAGGACACGACAGATTTCCGTCATCAGTCCGTGCAAGTGCCCCCTCTCTAATGAGCTCGTCATCGACGGAACTTTAAATCCTAAATTTCTTCTTGGAGTCGTGATATTTACGTGATTAATCTCTGACAACGATGGATTTAGTCGAGATCTCTCTTTTGACCTGAAGTGCACGTCCCTAAAAAATAGGTTAACTTAAACTAGTATATTCGCTCATTTTTTTGTACAGAATTCGCTTTCCTGGTTGTGGTACGTTGCGCTAGCACACACACACACACACACACACACACACACACACACACACCACACACACACACACACACACACACGTTAACACTCATTAAAACAACTCTGAATTCACTCTAGATGTCCAGACTTATAATGGAAGCGCGTTGTGTGTGAGATATCATTGAGCACAGCTGGAAAGAGTGACAAGAATAACAGCGAAAGTCCGTTCCGCTCACGTAAGACGATGGTAGATTAGGGCATTTCTGTAGCAGCAGAGCTTCAGGATTCGGTTAAGTCCTCTGAGGTACAATGTTTCAGCAGTGGTTACCAAACTCCGTGGAATCCCCCCCTCCCCCCCCCCCCCCTCACACACACAGTTGATTGGATATAGACTTCTAAGGCATCCCAAATATAGTTTGACAACTAGGGAATCATTTTTCTTTACAAAATGTAGATTTAGAGTTCAGGGGCAGTTTGTCCAAGAGCATTAAATCTAAATGTGATGGTTACTTCTTGCTTATAGGTCACTGGAACAGAGGACGAATTCAACTCAGGTGTAAAGAACATTTGAAACAGATATCCCGTGAAACGCATATGAGCTTTATATGTGGGCCTGAAATATCCCAATATCGCACTTCTGAACTGATTATCTGGACAGAAGGGATCAGCTTCATCGAACATTAGGATCTCTTCGTTATCCGCTGTGCATATTTGACAGTTCCTCACCTCCATCCCGTTAATCTAACACATGAGTGAATTCGTTAGCCGATATATGTTGGAGGGGTCATAAAGATCTTTTGTTGAATCGTAATTTCGTGACACGAACGAGACTTTATTTCTTCTGGAAGACCGTAGACAACGGCGCACATACGCGGGAATGGCAAAGAATTCGGAGCCACAAAAGGGCCATCTAGGCATTCGCCTTAATCATTTTAGGGAAATGATGGGAAGCCAGACTATGGACTGGCCGGCAGGAGTTTTATTCCCACTCCTACTGAACGACAGTCAGCTGTGTTATCGGTCCGCCACCTTGATCGGTACCGATACAGTAACATCACGTAATATTGACCAAATGACGAGAGACTGCGTGAAGAAGGACTTCACTTAAGAAACGATAGACATGAGCGCTAAATTTTCTCCAATGAACAATAAAATGTTTTTGTTCTTTGGATGAAATTACTACCCATTAGAATGGGTTTTTAGTATCAAAGACTTTATGGAGGAACTTCATACTGCAAATAAATTATAACGGTATACTTTTATTTACTTGCCTCCTACAGTTCTTTGACACTTGAGGAAGGCAACAGAACTTCGAATGTCTCCCATTGTTTTAAAGAGAGTCCCTAGTTGTGGTACTGCGGAAATAGTTTTAGTTTCGTTTAAGAGAAAAGAAATCACACATTCTTCACTTTATAGTGATGTGGCTATGATGTTAGAGTGCCTTATAGACAGAAAAGAAAACGTTTACACATTAGAGGAAATGTCACTGGACCTTAGGCTACGGTAAAACTATGTATATTTTTAAAGAGAATGGGCTGCAAAATTTTAATAGTTATAACGTGTGAACCTTAATGCTTCTCTTTCCACCAGTCTTGCAGAAGAGGAAAGTAGTGGATGAAATTCACAAAATGTGTACTCGCTATCAGTTAGTATTTATTGCCAGTGTTTGAAGGAAATGGTGCAGTACATCCAGCATACAAATAAATGTTTGCTTTACTCTTTTTGTTAACGTTGACCCTATTGGTAGCGATAATATTCAATAGAAACGATGTTTAATATTTAAGAAGTATCAGCTATAGATCCAGTCGAGCATATATGAATATTTACGTAACCATTCTTCATTTCACGACGAATTTTGTTGAAGGGTAATAGGATAAACATATCCTAACTACCAACAGGCCATCAGAGTGCATTAGCCAATTTATGTAGATGATACTTTGTAGTTGTACCAATAAAACCAACAAAAATGTGCCCAACTGAAAGCGGAATGCTGTCAGATCATAAAATGAAGCGCCTTTCTAGCAATTTTAATTGACGTAGTACGCCACATTAGTTCAATCTGAAATTATCTCTTGTTATTGAGACAAGATGTGGGTGGTCTTGATAACACTGCTGACGATAATATCAGAATCGTGTAAGGGAGGGGAACTTGAAATGTGGCCAGAAATTTATTAACAACGGGGAAGGCGTTAAATAGTGCGCTTTTATTATCAACAAGTGGAGTTAAAATCTCGGACGGGCTATTCTCAGTTACATTTTCTTACGTCATGTCGAGAGTCTACCCTACGGCTCCTAAGGACTGCGACTGCGCAGTAGTTAAGATTTTTGACTTTCATTCGGAGAAGCGGAATTGCAACTGCGTCTACAATGGCCTTGCTGTTAGTGAGATGCTAAATTTTAATGTCCTCCCCCCCCCCCCCCCAATTCATATGGCCTGTCATGGTACGTTCCCTCCTCCATCGGAGCAGTAGTTTTAGTAAATCTGAGAATTAAAATGCCGGAATGGTTACCTTGAAAAGACACGACCTACTTCCTTCCCTCTCCACCCCCTAATCCAAGCTTCTGCACCGTCTGTAACATCCTCGTCGTCGATGGGGCGTTAACCCCTAACTTTCCTTCCTTCATTGAATCCTCGTCGCGCCTTCCATAATCACCTCCCTCCATATGCCTGAAAAACAGAAAATATCATCACTAGAAATTAGCAGGTTGTCGTTGTTGTTCATGAAACCTCTGCGTCACTAAATTTGTACTTGAGTAGACTGTAAAAGTGTCTCACGCATTCATTCTTTTGAAGTAACAGGTAGAAGCAAGAGCAAGTGCAGTGGAACTATTCATGGTGCAAAGCTGGTTTCTTGCCTCAATCTAGAAGCGAAGCAGTTCGCAAGGAGCTGAAAGCTGTGCACCGATTTCACTTTCTCTCAAGGAATTAAAATCGTATTATGGACTGGAAACTGAGGGTGCATTGCTCAGTCTGGAGATCGCAACGATTTGATCATTTAGTTGAAAACCAGCACCACGGGGTGAGGCGAGCCTTGTGCGATACAGTTTTAATTTGCCACAACAGGTGTTCGAAGCGCGACCGTTGGTTTCCTTACTCTCTTGTTTACCTTGGCTAGGAGGTCAATAGAATCGCTCTCCCTCTCGTGAAAACGGCCGTCGCAAAGACACCGCGAGTCGACCTTTGTGCGTACAAACTCGGATTTTGTGCGAGAAGCTCTACTCTTTTGCAAACGTCGCACGCTTCAGAATTGTTAAACAATGAATCGCTTAATGTTAGTTCTAGCCGAGGATGCCGAAGTGAACGCAAAGCGTAGGTCAAACCTCACTTAAGGATCCAATGGATTGTGGAAACATTTTTCTTATGTACGAGTACTGTTATCATTGTTTAATGAAATAGTGTTAGTAAGATGCTACAGGGAAATAAGATGTTTGCTTCAACAGACTATTCGGTCCTTTTGCGCACAGAATAGGGTCACCACTAGTACCTCGTGAGATCATCGCGCGCGTGGCTAAACACCTGTGCGTTGTCGTTACATCTGCCAACTTATACCCAAAACCACTATGCTCGTGATCGGACGATCGTGGCGTTCCACGAAGTTCCACAATTATTTGAGTGGCAACAGCTGAAACAAAACTGCTTGTAACGGAAACGTTGAAGCCTGACTGAACCAGTCCTGACAGAATGCTACTGTGTATATGGAGAATGTTATCTTTCAAGAAATTAGTTTTGGGGTCTCAACCATCAAGGAAGCCAGAAAGGTCATGAAAGCAACAATGGACCAACTGTTACACTAGAATTATTATGAGTAATAGCTGACGTCATCTCCCTGAATGCAGTCTGGAGCCGAGCGACCGCTACGGTCGCAGGTTCGAATCCTGCCACGGGCATGGATGTGTGTGATGTGCTTAGGTTAGTTAGATTTAAGTAGTGTAAGTAGGCCGTTTAGGTTTTTATATTGGTAACGCCACGTAGCGCTCTGTATGAAAATCACTGGCTGTGCTGTGTGCAGTCTGTGGCTGGTTTGCATTGTTGTTGGCTATTGTAGTGTTGGGCAGTTGGCTGTTAACAGCGCGTAGCGTTGCGCAGTTGGAAGTGAGCCGCCAGCAGTGGTGGATGTGGGGAGTGAGATGGCGGAGTTGTGAGAGCTGGTGATCTGGACAGAGACAGTAAATTTGTAAGACTGAACTGATATATACGAGGTGCATTCAAGTTCTAAGGCCTCTGATTATTTTTCTCTGGACTGGAAACAGAAACATGCGCATTGTTTTAAAATGAGGCCACGTTCATTGTCAATACGTCCCAGAGATGGCAGCACCGTACGGCAGATGGAATTTTACCGCCAGCGGCGAGAATGAGAACTGTTTAAATACTTAAAATGGCGACGTTTTCCTTACTTGAACAGCGTGCAGTCATTCGTTTTCTGAATTTGCGTGGTGTGAAACCAACTGAAATTAATCGACAGTTGAAGGAGACATGTGGTGATGGAGTTATGGATGTGTCGAAAGTGCGTTCGTGGGTGCAACAGTTTAATGAAGGCAGAACATCGTGTGACAACAAACCGAAACAACCTCGGGCTCGCACAAGCCGGTCTGACGACATGATCGAGAAAGTGGAGAGAATTGTTTTGGGGGATCGCCGAATGACTGTTGAACAGATCGCCTCCAGAGTTAGCATTTCTGTGGGTTCTGTGCACACAATCCTGCATGACGACCTGAAAATGCGAAAAGTGTCATCCAGGTAGGTGCCACAAATGCTGACGGACGACCACACAGCTGCCCGTGTGGCATGTTGCCAAGCAATGTTGACGCACAACGACAGCACGAATGGGACTTTCGTTTCTCGGTTGTGACAATGGATGAGACGTGGATGCCATTTTTGAATCCAGAAACAAAGCGCCAGTGAGCTCAATGGAAGCACACAGATTCACCGCCACCAAAAAAATTTCGGGTAACCGCCAGTGCTGAAAAAATGATGTTGTCCATGTTCTGGGACAGCGAGGGCGTAATCCTTACCCATTGCATTCCAAAGGGCACTACGGTAACCGGTGCATCCTACGAAAATGTTTTGAGGAACAAATTCCTTCCTGCACTGCAACAAAAACGTCCGGGAAGGGCTGCGCGTGTGCTGTTTCACCAAGACAACGCACACGCACATCGAGCTAACGTTACGCAACAGTTTCTTCGTGATAACAACTTTGAAGTGATTCCTCATGCTCCCTACTCGCCTGACCTGGCTCCTAGTGACTTTTGGCTTTTTCCAACAATGAAAGACACTGTCCGTGGCCGCACATTCACCAGCCGTGCTGCTATTGCCTCAGTGATTTTCCAGTGTTCAAAACAGACTCCTAAAGTAGCCTTCGCCGCTGCCATGGAATCATGACGTCAGCGTTGTGAAAAATGTGTACCTCTGCAGGGCGATTACGTCGAGAAGTAACGCCAGTTTCATCGATTTCGGGTGAGTAGTTAATTAGAAAAGAAATCGGAGTCCTTAGAATTTGAATGCACTTCGTATATAATATGACTTTTTAACAATATTAAGGTAAATACATTGTTTTTTCTCAATAAAAATCTTTCATTTGCTAACTATGCCTATCAGTAGTTAGTGCCTTCAGTAGTTTGAATCTTTTATTTAGCTGGCAGTGATTTGTGAAAGGTATAGTTTAATGTTAGTCAGGGCCATTCTTTTGTAGGGATTATTGAAAGTCAGATGGCGTTGCGCTAAAAAAAAAAAATATTGTGTGTCAGTTTAAGCACAGTCATGTATAATTTTTCAAAGGGGACGTTTCAGTAGTTCTAAGTTATAGGGGACTGATGACCTCAGAAGTTAAGTCCCATAGTGCTCAGGGCCATTTTTGAACTCTCAGAATGTGAGGTCTACCATTTCGGCCATCGTAGTGGGTTATTAAATATCTTAAACATACAAAAAAGGCGACTTCTTTGTTATTGAGCTTGACTAAAAGTCACTTGTAGGTACTGTAGTGGGCTCTTAGATTTACTTCTGGAGGAGGCCGAGTAGATACTACATCACACACAAAACATTGGATCACTTTATTATTGCGGTGTCGTCGAGTATCGAGAGCGGTGCAACAACGATGCAGAGATACTGCACAGCAAAGCGATATCACGAGGAGACAATGAGATGCTCGGAAGAGGCCGTTCCTCCCGTAATTCCGAGGCGCCACATCGCACCTCTGCCATGAAATAGCATCGACAGAGGCCAGTAGAGCACAGTTCTGGCGACTTCCAGAAAGTTCCTGTCGGAGTGACGTCATTGTGCTACGTACTTGCCGTGGCACAGCCCGTGTCAACCGTCGGGGAGTGAAGAGACCTCTGTCTCGTGTGAACTGCGCCTACTCGTCAACGCTATCAGAACTGTGTCGACTAATGTCTACGAACTTGTGTTTTCTAGTGACTGTAGTGAAGGCACAGTACGGCCATTCTGAACTTGTGTCAGTTTGACGCTCAGTAATCGTGGCTCATTAACTGTGTTCTCAACCGCTATTCCAACTGTGCAGTTTCATAGCTACAACCGAGCCTGCAGCGCAAAGATAAATTTATCGTAATTAATAAAGTATTACTTATTCAGAGTGTTCTAATGAACTGTATTATTTGTAGCCACCTCAGTGTCCAAGAATTCGGACCCAACAACTACAACAAAATGAAATACTTCGAAGCAATCCGTATCCAACAGTACAGAATAATGGTCTCCTTTGTCGGTGTACAACTGACTATAAACATTGCTACGTAGATCTGTCTAAAACAACTCTTGCGGTGCTGCCCCAGTAGCGATGATTGCAGAGTGGGCTGAGACGCACTCCGCTTCTGTTTCAGCAGCGTCCGCGTACGGAAACTTTTGAGGGCGGGTCTACGCCAACATCTCTCATTCGTCGCTGCGTCGGGCAACGACTGTGCTTGCTTGTGGTTCCGTTGTGACGTACCAACTCGTTTCGCTGCCCCGTTCTTCGGACGACACCACACTTGAAACAAACTGAATTCCGGTGAGGTCGTACTGACCTTTGTTCTGGAGATGTCTGGATGCTCCTTCCGAAGAATTTGTGGTCGCGAAATTGTGGCTGTGTATGATATCACTGAGCCAAAGAAAGTGCACACACTCATCGTCCAGGCTTCACAAACTAGCACTGAACCGTTTTAAGCGTGGACTGCAGCGACGGTTGAGCAGCCAGCCAATGGTGACTGCTTTGCGATTCCAGTTGGGACGCATACTGTAGACAAAAGGTTTGCTCAGGAGGTCATCAGGAATCGTTTACTGAAATCTGATGCCAGTCATCGGACTTCCTTATAGTCCTATCTGTTCACTTGTTGTGTCCCATACTTCCTTACAGGCAAACTGAGCGAGTTAAGATGTACTTTAACAAAAGACAAGCAAATCGTGTAAAGGTCATCTGTACACTGTATTAAAAATAAACTATGAATACGCAGCTTAATGTTTTTCATGGTGATATCAGTTACATTTAATACAGTAAATTAGAAAGAAGTCTGCTAATTTGAAGGAAAAAACTGTCTCCTCAACTACACAAGACAGCCGTTGTTTATCTGCTATTGTTAGCCTAATACGTACTTGATTTTTCGCCCCTTTAGCTGAGTGGTCAGAATGTCTGACTGCCATGCAGCGGGACAAGGTTCGATTCAGGGCCGGGTCGGATATTTTCCCTGTTCAGGGACCCATTGTTGTGTTGTCCTTGTCAGCATTACATCATCATTGCAATTGCAACTTGGCGGCAGAACTTCCCCGGGTGCTGACTGCCGGCCATCAATACCATACGATCATCATCATCACCATCACATATGTGAATCCTGTATTTACTGTACATAACCACTTGTCGTGCATCTTTACAACAATCAGTTACTAGACATGTAGCTGACACAGCGGATGCAGTTTCTGGATCTAGATATGCAGATAATTTGTAGAAAGAGCGCCTAATGACATACGTTTTAAATGTTTTTTTTTTAATAAGGAGGAATTCCGAATTTCCTGATTTATTTTCGACAGAAAGTGGTTGAATATGTTCCCTCCAGAGTGTATAACTCTATTATGAACCTTACACATGAAGTTAAATTCTAGGGTTCTAGATGAAGATTATTTTTGTATTTTGTATTGCGTAAATAATTTTTCAGACGTAAATATATTGGGAATGAGCATAAGGACTGCAACATACTTAAAAACAATTCTGCAAGAGGTACAAAATGGTTCAAATGGCTCTTAGCACTATGGGACTTAACATCTGAGGTCATCAGTCCCCTATAACTTAGAACTATTTAAACCTAACTAACCTAAGGACATCACACACATCGATCCCCGAGGCAGAATTCGAACCTGCGACAGTAGCAGTCGCGCGGTACCAGACTGAAGTGCCTAGAACCGCTCGGCCACACTGGCCGGCAGCAACAGGTACAGTTATCTAATTTACCGAATATTCTTACCTATCGTTTCTGCTGAATAAACGCTTTATTTACTTTAGGTGCACTGCCCCAGAGGAAATTACGTACAATAGGGAGTGAAAATACACTCACGGAAAAAAAATCGTAACACCAAGAGAGAGTTTTACTATATTAACGTAAGCTGATAGGCGTGTTTCTACATCTGAAAGATAACATTGCAAAATTGTAGCAATTTTGAGGAATTTTCTTCCTCAGCAACAATTCTGTAAATAATTTTCTCTTCATATTACGTTTCTTCTTGATTTAATAACTTCTGCCGAATCGCACAAATCTACAGCCGCCACTCCTTTCTTCATTCGTCGGCTGGCGTCATATGCTCCATCTGGCAATCTGATATCTCCAGATTGTCGTTTTCTTCTTGACTAACCACCTGAGTTTCTGATTCATCTATTGATCTGTACAAACATTTGAAGCTATCTTGTTACGGGTTTCTAAAAATGATTGCCGTCTAAAAGTGTTTGTAAGCCACGTAATGTTTTATTGCAAGCTCGGAGCAGATCACCCATCTTAGCGGTATGAGAGATGCCGAATTATTTGAGAATCAATGAATTTTCAAAAGGAATACTCCCTATATGTAATGATTTGTCTGTGTTTACGATATTTCAGGAACGTACAACCATTTCATTGTAATATTCACTAACGGCTAAAAGCAAGGGAATTCCATCAACTGTGAAGTTTTTTTTGCTGTGTCTGTCTTCATGATAGCCTTCGCCATGGGTTTACAGAATTTAAAGTTCAGGAAATGTGCAGCAGTCACTCGCTAATAATCTGTTTATTGCAGATCTAGATTTCAACTACTTTGAGGTTATCATCAGTGTGGTAAGATGGAAATCAAATCCACATTATCCATTATGGAACCTTTTCCCATTTAGGGCTGCATGCAATCCTGGAGGCACTGCAGAAAATGAGCCAATGAGCTTCGATTCCCTTGCTGTCTCACAAGAAACGTAACAAATTTACTCGAGAGAGAAAATAGTGAAAAATATGCAGGTCTCCGTCTTCTTAGAAGAGCTGAAAAACTAGCATCTCTCGACAAGTCATCGCAGCACGTGGGAATCCAGGAAAAGAGCCGCCAGACACATCTGCCAGGGAGGCCTACAGGGAATACAATATGTCACATCACTTCACTCTACCGCCTCTTCACCCCATGAAACAACTGGAGTACCTGACAGTGAACATTAATAAACTGCAGTCAGTGAACACAAATTTCCCCACTACGTGTATTTCATCCTAATCGCTCTGACGAGACAAAGTTTTTCTAACCTGACTCCTTGTCGGGCACTGCCCTCTTATATACGGTCCATTCACATTCATGTGATCACCTGTCAGATGTCCGAATAACCAACATCTGCAGTGGGACGTGTAGGAGAAGTCAATGAGGTTCAGGAAGGTGCCACAAGGGTGTGGAGCCATGCTGAATACAGTGCCGTGGCCAGGTTCCCCGGTTGAGTATCCGTGGTGCCAACAGCTCGATCGTGGAGGTCGCACAGATTCTCGATTGGGCTTAAATCCTCGGAGTTTGGTGGCCAGAGGAATAACGTGAACTCATCCCAGTGCTCTTCGAACTACGCACGTACGCTGCGAGCTGTTCGACAGGTTGTAATGTCCTGCTGGTAGATGCCATCGGATCAAGGAAAAACAGACTGCATGTAGGGGTAGACAGGGTCCCCAAGGATAGATGCAAACTTGTGTTGATTCATTGTGCCTTCCACAATGACGAGATTACGCAGGGAATGTCACGAAAACATTACCCAGATCATGTCGATCCCTCCTCTTGCCTGGACCCTTGCGATGATTGTTGCAGGGTCCTACACGCCAACGGCAATCTGTCTGGTGGAGCATAAAACGTAATCCATCTGAAAAGGCCTCCTGTCGCCAGTCAAAAGACGTACAGTTGTGGTACTGACGTGCAAATTGCAGTTTTCGTCGCCGATGTACGCACAGCCGTCATCGTGGGTGCATCAACTAGGCGGCTGCCGCGGAGGCCCATACACAGCAACGTTTGCTGAACGGGCGCTAAGGAGATACTGTCATCTAAGGCCTGTTGTGAACCACAATTGCCTCGGAACCGGTTTTGTATAGTGCCATTTTGCCACACGTGGTATTCTTTAATCACAGCGGCGCGTGAATCTTTTACAAACGTAGCCGCTACGGAAATGCTTCCACCCTTGGGCCGAAAGCCAATAATCATGCCGGATCGGAAGTGGTATCGTTCCGCATTACGACAACGACTGCGCTGTTTTCCTCGTCCCCCGATACGCTTTATATACCCTCCACTGCTACTGCTGCCACCTGACGTCTGTGAAAGGCTACTGCATGTTGACGTCGAACATAGGCGGTGGTCGCTTTAATGTGATTGGACCGTGTATATGGCTTCATTTTCTGGTGAGAGTTGCTAGGACCGAGTCTCCACCAGCACCAATTTCTAATGTTTGCTGCGAGGAGTCCGTCATCTGTGATTAGTGTGTGCGTTCGCTGGTGCTTTTAATGCGCCGTAAGAGGTTCCAGCATGTTGAATGTATCTAAATAAAGAGCACTTTATGAGCAAATGATTCCTGTTCAGTGAACCGGCTCACTCACCAAAGAAAGTCTGTATGTCAAAGTTTAACTTGGTAATCCAACCACGATGTCACTTGTTATTCTTGATAACAAATGCTTTGAGAGGACAAATTCATGTAAAGTAAGAGAAAAAATCATAATTCGCAACACAGATCTGATAGTTTTCACGTTTTTATGGCATCAGTTTCAAAAAGGAAAAGAAACTACTTTGCAACATTGTACTGTGACTAAAGTTATTCGAAATAAGAAGTTGTTACTGCAGATCGTGTATAATTAACAAGCTGTATCACTTTTGTATGTTTATTCAGTAGTATAAGAATTATCTATTCATGTTCATGATCTTGAAAAGGTCATTTTCACTTCTATTTGTAAAACGGTTGTACTTTTGCATGATCCAACGTGACAGCAAAAGAAAGTGTTAGTGAAAGAATCTGCGACATGTAGTATGTATTCTTAGGCAAAGAAACCCACACTATTGATGTTATGGTGAGCCTTGGTCCGTCTTCTATGCTTGAAGTGATTGTTTCTGGAGCATGACAATAATGTTTCATCTGTATCATGGCTGTGAACCCTGGTTGTTTGCATTGCTCTTTTCGTTGTGACATCTTCTTTTGGTTTGCGATTACTATTGATTACTTTGCTTCTCGGCACCAGTTGCTAATGTACAAAACTAGTACCAATTGCCCAACCTTGATCAACCATGTTAGGCATTTTGTATAATACTGAAATAACTTCTGACTTGTTTCATTATTTTAGGTGTAATACTCTCGTGTTTCTTGCACCCTCACATCCTATCCCAAATGTTAATTTCATCAGTTCTCCACATGCACTCCCATGACATCCGTATCACACGCTGTTCTCTCACTGTAACGTTCAAATCACGCTTCAACCTGGGACCACGAGAAATACGGGTCCCACAACGAAACTGTGACGTCACACTAGTCCCCCTCCGTTCCATGCAGAACCCAAGGGAAATCAATATGTCAATGGCCGCTCGGGTTTAGTCGAGCGGTCTCAGGCGCTGCTGTCGTGGACTGTGCGACTGGTCCCGGCGGAGGTTCGAGTCCTCCTTCGGGCGTGGGTGTATGTGTTTGTCCTTAGGATAATTTAGGTTAAGTAGTGTGTAAGCTTAGGGACTGATGACCTTAGCAGTTAAGTCCCATAAGAGTTCACACACATTTGCACATTTTTGAACAATATGTCAATGAAAAGGTACCCATTAAAGGTCTTAACTTTGTCGTGTTGTATCGAGAGCTTACGTGTATGGAAACGCACAATTAAGAATTATTAAACTCCTCTGAAATAGTTACTTGCTCGCCACGGGAGACGGCCGCTGGCTCTCGTAAGACCTGCAGTGTCACGTGCTGTGACGTACGCCCAGCGGCCTGTCTTTCTCGTGGGCCTCACCTCCAAACGGATGCCTCTGGCTGCGTTCCACGCTGTGATCACGTAACAGCAGGCAGGGGTCGAGAGCAACAAAACATGCACCTTTCTAGTGATCTTCAGATGAGCGCAATACTCTTCTGAAAAATACCTTTTATGTAAATAAACTTTTATGCTTTTATAACCAAGCAGCTACATCAAAGAAGCACTGCGTTCAGAGACAAATTCAGATGTTCTTAGACATATGAATAGTTTAATCAGCTGTGCGTTAATAAAAATACAAGGTGATATTTGATTGTACCGGGCTGTAATAACATTACAATGTCTTATCTCAAGAGAAACGTGTGCTGCACATGGACGTTAATTAAAGTGCTACTGAAGCCTCGTATTCTCGACCTAACAAACCCACAGCACAGATTTCACGGCTGTTGCACTTAGTAAGCATCGCGCATTGGTGGTTATCGTTCGTTCAGCAACAGAGACCCAACTCATATTTCAAGAGACTGTTTTGCAGTATATATTTCTTTCTCTCTCTCTCTCTCTCTCTTCAGAATTCAATTCCTCTCATCTGTGAGTCCTTTTTGTAGACGAGTCATGCTTGCACTCTTTCAGAAATTAGTAAATTATTATCATATGCTCGTCCATCTGCAAAAGAACAAATTTTTATACGTTTTAATGAAATGAAGCACATATACCATATAGGAATTCCTTTTTTGAACCTATATGTGCTGTATTCACAGTACATTACAGGTGTCTATTTTAATTAAGTTGAAACTCGCTTATTGAAAATTTTGCGGTGCAGGGAAAAATTGCTCTGGAATTTGTTTTCACGAGCACACAAGTGGTTCTTCCTCTTAATTAAAAACTCGCCACTGGAGAAGGTTGTGAATTCTTCAGTTATTACATGTGTATTTTTCCCCGCTTTCAGCACGTTCTCCACCAAAGTCCAATACAGTCTTTCCACGCTGTTTCTACAAGCTTTAGCCCGCTGTTACTTTTCTCATACTCATGCTACAACGTATCATACTTGCCGTGACCCGCATGTATCTCTGTAACCTATCGTTATATGAAGGTACAACAGTGGTATTCGTACTACTCGTATATCCAATGAATTCAGTGACATAAGCAGTAAATCACTATATTTTCACATGACTGAAATATGCTGTTGTCACACCTATTTAAAACAAGGACATTAAGATAAATATTAATAATTACATACCAGTCTCACTACTTGTCTCTATTTCGAAGGTACTGGAAAAGATTATCTAGTCAACAATCATAACACACCTCCCTCTTAGTAAGTGTCAGATTTGATTTCACAGGGGAATCTCAACAGAATGCACTATTTTTTAATTAAAAATCATATTATGAAAGATTTAGATTACAAGATATTTGGTATCTTCTGTGGCCTGTCAAAAGTATTTGACAGTGCAGTCCACAATATTTTCCTAGAGAACCTCAAATATGCATTATGTTTTCAGAGATCTTTCTGGTGACTGGTTTTCACCCTATTTAATTGAAACTATGCAGAGTTCAGAATGGTTAATAATGACCACATGTATGGATGGATATTACGTCTACTCTTGTTCCTTTTTATACAAATGATCTTTCATCATATACCAAAAACACAGAAAAAGTTTCCTTTGCTAACAATGGAACTATTAGAATCCAGCCTAATGGAGTAAATTCAGCACCTGAAAATGTAAATAATATTTTCTTGAAAATTAGTAACTGATTATCTAAAAATGGACTTCCACTGAATTTAGATAAAACACACAATACACACGATTCAGTGATGCATGAAGACATGAACAAACCATAAAAAGTAATTCCTGAGAGTTACAAGAATCTGAAGTTAAACTCAAGTGTTTCACATCTTCGGTAAATTCCTAAGCTCTGCGCCTTTTTCACTATGCAGAAAATCAGTTTGGAGATGAAAATTTCGAACATTTGACTTACTTTCATAAGAGAGAGAGAGAGAGAGAGAGAGAGAGAGAGAGAGAGAGAGAGAGAGAGAGAGACAGAGAGAGAGAGAGAGAGAGAGGTTAAACATAGTTAAGTACATTGAGTTGACAGAAGTCCTGAAATAGCGGTAAGCACATATAGAAATGGCTGTAGTATCACGTACAGAAGGTATAAAAGGGCAGTGCATTGGCAGAGCTGTGATTTGTTCTCAGTTGATTCATGTGAAAAGTTTTTCGACGTGAGTATGGCAGTACTTTGGAAATTAATAGATTTTGAACGCTGAAGGGTAGTTGGCGCTAGACGAATGGGACATCGCTAGGGAATTCAATATTCCGAAATGCACAGTGTCAAGAGTGTGCCGAGAATACTCACAGTGGCCGATGGCCTTCACTTAACGACCGTAAGGACCGAGATTAGCGGCGTTTGCGTAGTGTTGTCAGTGCTAACAGACAAGTAATACTGCGTGAAATACTCGCACAAATCAATACGGAATGTACGATGAAGGTATCCGCTAGAAGAGCGCGGCGAAATGTGGCGCTAATGGGCTATGGCAGCAGACGAGTGACGCGAGTACCTCTACTAACAGCGCGACATTGCATGCAGCGCCTTTTCTGGGCTAGTGGCCATATCGTTTGGATCCTAGACTACTGGAAAACCGTGGCCTGATCAGATGAGTCCTGATTTCAGTTGGTAAGACATGATGGTAGGTTTCAAGTGTGACGCAGACCCCACGAAGCCAAAAAATGGTTCAAACGACTCTGAGCACTATGGGACTTAACTTCTGAGGTCATCAGTCCCCTAGAACTTAGAACTACTTAAACCTAACTAACCTAAGGACATCACACACATCCACGCCGGAGGCAGGATTCGAACTTGCGACCGTAGCGGTCGCGCAGTTCCAGACTGTAGCACCTAGAACCGCTCGGCCACTCCGGCCGGCACGAAGCCAAGGACCCAAGTTATCAACAAGGCACTGTGCAAGCTGTTGGTTTCTCCATAATGGTGTGATCAATGTTTACATGAAATAGACTGGACCCTGTGTTCCAGCTGAACGATCATTGACTGGAAATGGCTATATTCACTTACCTGAAAACCGTTTGCAGCCATTCGTTGACTTCATGAACACAAACAGCGATGGAATTTTTATGGATGACAATGGGCCATGTCACAGGGCCACAGTTGTTCGTGACAGGTTTGAAGAACGATCCGGACAATTCGAGCGAATGATTTGGTCATCCAGATCGCCCGACATGAATCCCATCGAACATCTGCGGGACATAATCTAAAGGTCAGTTGGTCACAAAGTTCTGCACCGCAACACTTTAGCAGTTATGGACGGCTATAGAGGCAGCATGGCTCAGTATTTCTGCAGGGGACTTCTTGAGTGCATGCCACGTCGAGTTGCTGCACCACGCCGGGCAGAAATAGGTTCGACATAATATTAGGAGGTATCCCATGACTTTGGTTGCCTCAGTATACACTCCACTGTATGCATAACAATGTAATTTAAAAATCGTGCAAAATTCAGCATTTTGCCATATTTTTCGCTGGGAAAGTGTACTCTAATTGTAAAACTGTCTTGTTTCATATTAAATTGAGAGGTAGCAATTTGGTCCACGGAAGATGGAAATAACTAGATTGCGCAGTTGTTACTCATTTCAAAAAGCCTTTGTTTACAAACCTCCGTAAATTAAGCGTTGTTTGGTATCCGCGACACAACATGAGTCACGGCGATTTATGTCCAATCGACGGAACAGTTTCAACGTTGTGACACGTGACATGGATGCAATGTGTTTCGGGCAGTAGGCCAGCGGCCACGAGAGGTGGCAGTGACGTGTGTGATGTCCCGCTATCGATGGCATACAGCACGTAAAACTCCAAGTGCGATGACCTCAGCTCTCCATACTGTGGACCAGGCTATCCAGCATGAGTCGTAGCTACGGTCGCACTGCTGGACAAGCTCTCTCTGGAGATTACCAGTTGTCCATGGTGGCAGTGTTGGGACTGTAATCCTTGGGCTAACGTATATCATAACCTTTCAGTCGGATATTAAATGCGATGAGCGAGTGTTTCTCTTTAGACGCTTGATGTTATCATGTTTCATAATGTCATTCATCAGACCATTTCTGTGCGGTCTAGCATTACGGTGCAACGCATACTTTATCCAGTCACATTAATGCGACCACGTGTAAAAAGCCTGAATAACCACCATTTGCCGCGCAGACCGTGGCGAGACGTGCAGAAGGAGTCAGTAAGGTTCTGGAGCGTACCGACAGGGATGTGGAGTCATGCCCTGACCAGCAGCTGCGCCACGTTTCTCGGCTGAGAAACCATGGCGCGAACAGCGCCATCGAGGTGATGCTGCATATTCTCGATTGCGTTTAAGCCCGGGGAGTTTGGTGGCCAGTGGTGTACGGAAATTCATCTCGGTGCTCTTCAAACCATGCACATACACTGGGAGCTGTGTGGCGCGTTGCATTGTCTTGCTGGTAGATGCCACCATGACGAGGAGAAACAAACTACATGTAGGGGTGCACATGGTCCCAAAGGTTCGATGCGTACTTTTCTTGATCCATTACGCCTTCCAGAACGACGAGATCACCCAGGCAATGCCCTCGGGCCTGGACCTTACGACAGTTGTTACAGAGCGTTTACTTTCAGTCGTTTCACGGCGTACAGCTCAACGGCCATCTGTCAGATGGAATATAAAACATGATTCATCTGAAAAGGCCACGATGGCACGTTAAGCCCAAATCTTGCTTCCCAAGACAAACGGGTCGTTTAACTTTTCATATTCTCCTACAACTTGCTTTCAACAGAGTAATGTTTTATTAGGCAAGGTTTCGTTTGAGGTAGAAACTTTTTACTTGCCTCCGACTGTTTTAAATTTCTTATCTATCAAAATACCTACAGTTTAATATGAAATCCGATATACAGCATTACTTGACATTTCTCACGCAGAAGGTACTTTCAAAAGTGTAGTTAAGCTTAAGAAATAACCGTTAGACGCATCAAATATTAAACCTGTTTCCTGTGGATCTGTATTTTGGAAACAAGAAATCTTATATCAGTGGAGGCACATTGCAATTTATAAGTGTTGAAAAGTAATCGCCGGTAATATTTCGTGCATGATAGGATTTTGGAAACGATACCTCAAAGGTTTTTTTATCTGGAAATGGAAATGGCTCTGAGCACTATGGGACTTAACATCTATGGTCATCAGTCCCCTAGAACTTAGAACTACTTAAACCTAACTAACCTAAGAACATCACACAAAACCCAGTCATCACGAGGCAGAGAAAATCCCTGACCCCGCCGGGAATCGAACCCGGGACACCGTGCTCGGGAAGCGAGAACGCTACCGCGAGACCACGAGCTGCGGACTCGCTTTATCTGAGAGGAAAACCAGAAATTTCTAAGTTAGGTTTTCACTGATTGTCAACAATATTGTAAATAGAATATAGCGTTCGCTGTAACCAGTTATAATTTAATTACAAATACAGCACGACGACTTATGACATGTAGCACCTCATTTATTGGTATGCGCAGATTACGACAATCTGACAGCGATACATTACTGTAAATGGGCGGAAGAGATGGTTTAACGTACTGTCGACGAGACAGGCCTGCCGCTGCAGACATGTAACTGAAAATGACGCATGAAACCCCGTAACGTTACTCAATTGTTTTGTTCAGAGATATCGTGGACAATCTGATTTCTTATAGAACCGATAATAATAATTGTGCGTTTCCAAACAACTATAGCACACGACGAAAATCAGTTTGAAAGCTCTGTGTGAGGACCAAAGAGAGTAATATTCACGATTGTGTGAAACAACGAATCAGGAGAAACCTTTCCAGGGAAAGGGTGCTTTACTTTCAGGAAGCACTTCTGCGCAGTTTCATGAGCACCTCAATCAGGACGATAAAATGGAAGCCACAAACAGCTCCAGCGATGCAGTGCAGTGGTCGCTGGCAAGCTGCTCTACTAAAGAAGGCAGTACTTAAAATTACACGTGTGTACATATTAACGAACTAGAGATAACAAGACGTGTTAATTAAAACCGAGCAGTTGCTACTTTCTATCTAAATACCTTCTCCGGAACACAACAATATATCAGACAGATAGTGAGTGATCTGAGATCTCCGTTGCGCGATAACGCAGAGATTAGCGTCTGGACTGTGGCACGCAGCGCCGTAGGCAGCCAGCTAGCAGAACACTACAGCGCCTACATCTCATTCATTATTCGAAGCTCACCGAGATGCGGAGAGCGAGAATCGCTTTCGCATTCGCAGGTGCAGAGTTAAAGATACCACTATTCCAGAGGAGCTGAGTTCTGGTCACGACGCTGTCACGATTAATTTTCATCTTGCGTGGTTCGAAATTACTTCAGGGTAATGGCAGGACGATCTATTCATTAACACTCGTGTGACTTTCGATTCATTGCGCCGTCTTTATCTAACTGAATCAGTGCTCTTCACTTTTCTCATAACCACTCTGCCTAAAGGTACACGTGACAAGCGACTGCACTGTTTACAACGGTTTGTAGTTCGTACCAGTGTTAGCGTCTGTCTGTGCTCCGTCATTCGCTTCTGGAGAGAGGAAAAAATTACTGACTATATGCCTTGGTACTCACCCTAATCTCTCTTACTTTACTCGGTGGATTTCTACACAAGATATACTTTAATTTTTCCCAATACAATTCCGTGACAACCATGTCGTCTTTCTGCCTCAGGTTATCACTTCATTTCAATGAATATCTCTTCTACACTATTGTCTCTGATGACCTTTTACGATCCTAACTGAATTTCTTTGATGTCTGTTCCCATGCCTACTCGACCAGGACTTCAAATTTCGCGACGGGACTTCTTTTTCCGAAGCGCTGGGGAAGTACTCTACAAATTGCCTTGTATGTCGTTTTCTCCGCACTTTCTCAGAATCCTCCCAAAAAATCTCAGTCTTCCGTTCGCCTTCTTTGCTACTGATTTGACGGATTCCTTCTATTTCATATCACTTACAAATATTACCCTTACATGATGAAATTTTCTCGGGTAATCAACCTAGTCCGGGCGGACATTTGGTGTCTATACCATCAGTTGCTAACGTGGCAAACAATACATCGGGCAGAGGCAGTGGTGCATTTCGCAGCGCCGCTGAAAGCATTTGAGAAGTGTGCGCCTAGCCCAAATATAAAAATCTGCAGGCTCACAGCACAGCCTCAACGAAGGTCATGCTGTTAACTTTAAACAGACCGAGGTGCTGTGCAGGGCGAACGGGTTGTAGGACTCGATCACCAAACCGGCAGTGGAGTTACGGGTCAATGATGATCTTGTCAACCGGAATAGCCGTTTTCGGCTGAAATCCGCATGGGACGTGGAGGTTGCAAGAATACACCAAGAGCGCTGTGATGCGAAGGCGACGAAGGCAGCTGACGGAATAAACAGGCAGCGCCAGGGCGCGCCGCCCGGAGAGCGTCGCGAGTCCCCCTCCCCTCGACCCGCGCCAGACCCTCCGACCGGCGTCTCCCATCACCTCTTCAGAAGGCGCGCCATGGGCACCGCCGTTGCAGACGAAGCAGCGGAGCCTGTGGTCCAGGGCGTACAAAGATACGCAGTCAACATGAAACCGACACTTCGCCTGGAGATCATGACTAGGAAACTTGTCGAAACGTTGCCGCATAGCGGCGCCTTGAAAGGTTCATCATTGAGATTCTCACCGAGAAAGCCTGCATTCCCATATATTATCTTCAGATACACTACTGGCCATTAAAATTGCTGCACCAAGAGGAAATTCAGATGATAAACGGGTATTCATTGGAAAAATATGTTATACTAGAACTGACATGTGATTACATTTTCACGCAGTTTGGGTGCATAGATCCTGAGACATCAGTACCCAGAACAACCACCTCTGGCAATAATAACGCCCTAGATACACCTAGGCATTGAGTCAAACAGAGCTTGGATGGCGTGTACAGGTACAGGTGCCCATGCAGCATCAACACGATACCACAGTTCATCAAGAGTAGTGACTGACGTATTGTGATGAGCCACTTGCTCGGCCACCATTGACCAGACGTTTTCAATTGGCGAGAGATCTGGAGAACGTGCTGGCCAGGGCAGCAGTCGAACATTTTCTGTATCCAGAAAGGCCTGTACAGGACCTAACACACGCGGTCGTGCATTATCCTGCTGAAATGTAGGGTTTCGCAGAGATCGAATGAAGGGTAGAGCCACGGGTCGTAGCAAATCTGAAATGTAGCGTCCACTGTTCAAAGTGCCGTCAGTGCGAACAAGAGGTGACCCAGACGTGTAACCAATGGCACCCCATACCATCACGCCGGGTGGTACGCCAGTATGGCGATGACGAATACACGCTTCCAATGTGCGTTCACCGCGATGTCGCCAAACACGGATGCGACCATCAAGATGCTGTAAACAGAACCTCGATTCACGCGAAAAAATGCCGTTTTGACATTCGTGCACCCAGGTTCGTCGTTGAGTACACCATCGCAGGCGCTCCTGTTTGTGATGCAGCGTCAAGGGTAACCGCAGCCACGGTCTCCGAGCTGATAGTCCATGCTACTGCATACGTCGTCGAACTGTTCCTGCATATGGTTGTTGTCTTGCAAACGTCCCATCTGTTGACTCAGGGATCAGGACGCGGCTGCACCATCCGTAACAGCCATGCGAATAAGATGCCTGTCATCTCGATTGCTAGAGATACGAGGCCGTTGGGATAAAGCACGTCGTTCCGTATTACTCTCCTGAACCCACCGATTCCATATTCTGTTAACAGTCATTGGATCTCGACCAACGCGAGCAGCAATGTCGCGATACGATAAACCGCAATCGCGATAGGCTACAACCCTACCTTTATCAAAGTCGGAAACGTGATGGTACGCATTTCTCCTCCTTACACGAGGCATCACAACAACGTTTCACCAGGCAATGCCGGTCAACTGCTGTTTGTGTATGATAAATCGGTTGGAAACTTTCCTCATGTCAGCACGTTGTAGGTGTCGCCACCGGCGCCAACCTTGTGTGAATTCTCTGAAAAGCTAATCATTTGCATATCACAGCATCTCCTTCCCGTCGGTTTAATTTCATGTCTGTAGCACGTCGTCTTCGTGGTGTAGCAATTTCAATGTCCAGTAGTGTATTTAAACGATGTGACACGCTCCAGATTTTTACGTTTGGTTTTGTAATCAGGCTCTATGGGGTGGGGCAGATAAAAGTGGCCCTGACGAGTGGGTACGACTGGACTTCAGTGTATGCGTATAACCACACCCCGTGACGCGCACAGCACGTGTACGCGCGACACGTGGTCTACACCGGTTGATAGCGTAGTGCGGGCTGTGTCAGTGTGAGTGGAGCAGTGCAAAGGGGACGTGGTACTTACCGTGGAGCGGTGGGTGTTCGTTATGGAAACTTACGTGACGACAAAGTCGTGGTAACGATGTGGTCGGTTGTTTTCTGAGATGTTTAATGGTGTCAAAGTGCCAGCAAAGAATGCCAAGCAACGCTTAGTCCTCTGCTGCTACAGGTCTCCGACTTGCAGCGTGTGTAACGTAACAAAGTTGGAGCGTGAGAAACAGCGTGCTGCCATGGATTTTCTAACCGCAGAGAACGACCCCTCCAGCACGACAATGCCAGATCACACACGAGCGCTGCGACAATCTGACGCCTTGGGTTCTCTGTCATCATTCATCTTCCATGCAGGCTCGACTCAGCCCCATCCGATTTCCATATGTTTCCAAAACTTAACGAACACCTTCGAGGACTTCACTTTGATAGTGATGAAGCGGTGCGTGCAGAGATGAGGTTGTGGCTCCCTAACCAAGTCAAACATTCTACAGTGACAGTGTCAACAAACTGGTCTCTCGTTGGGAGAAATGTCTTCATCGCCAGGGTGACTATGTAGACGTGGAGAATAAATATGTAGTATGTTAATAAAGTTTTTTAAAATTTAAAAAGCTGTAAGAGTTCGGACATAAAATATTTGGAGGTACGCCGTCGTATCTTCTTCCTCCACACTTCATGGATTGGGTTCAAATGGTTCAAATAGCTCGGAGCACTATGGGACTTACCATCTGAGGTCATCAGTCCCCTAGAACTTAGAACTACACTCCTGGAAATGGAAAAAAGAACACATTGACACCGGTGTGTCAGACCCACCATACTTGCTCCGGACACTGCGAGAGGGCTGTACAAGCAATGATCACACGCACGGCACAGCGGACACACCAGGAACCGCGGTGTTGGCCGTCGAATGGCGCTAGCTGCGCAGCATTTGTGCACCGCCGCCGTCAGTGTCAGCCAGTTTGCCGTGGCATACGGAGCTCCATCGCAGTCTTTAACACTGGTAGCATGCCGCGACAGCGTGGACGTGAACCGTATGTGCAGTTGACGGACTTTGAGCGAGGGCGTATAGTGGGCATGCGGGAGGCCGGGTGGACGTACCGCCGAATTGCTCAACACGTGGGGCGTGAGGCCTCCACAGTACATCGATGTTGTCGCCAGTGGTCGGCGGAAGGTGCAAATTAGGGACACTGTTGCTCCTGGGGTATCGGCAAGGACCATTCGCAACAGTCTCCGTGAAGCTGGGCTACGGTCCCGCACGCCGTTAGGCCGTCTCCCGCTCACGCCCCAACATCGTGCAGCCCGCCTCCAGTGGTGTCGCGACAGGCGTGAATGGAGGGACGAATGGAGACGTGTCGTCTTCAGCGATGAGAGTCGCTTCTGCCTTGGTGCCAATGATGGTCGTATGCGTGTTTGGCGCCGTGCAGGTGAGCGCCACAATCAGGACTGCATACGACCGAGGCACACAGGGCCGACACCAGGCATCATGGTGTGGGGAGCGATCTCCTACACTGGCCGTACACCACTGGTGATCGTCGAGGGGACACTGAATAGTGCACGGTACATCCAAACCGTCATCGAACCCATCGTTCTACCATTCCTAGACCGGCAAGGGAACTTGCTGTTCCAACAGGACAATGCACGTCCGCATGTATCCCGTGCCACCCAACGTGCTCTAGAAGGTGTAAGTCAACTACCCTGGCCAGCAAGATCTCCGGATCTGTCCCCCATTGAGCATGTTTGGGACTGGATGAAGCGTCGTCTCACGCGGTCTGCACGTCCAGCACGAACGCTGGTCCAACTGAGGCGCCAGGTGGAAATGGCATGGCAAGCCGTTCCACAGGACTACATCCAGCATCTCTACGATCGTCTCCATGGGAGAATAGCAGCCTGCATTGCTGCGAAAGGTGGATATACACTGTACTAGTGCCGACATTGTGCATGCTCCGTTGCCTGTTCTATGTGCCTGTGGTTCTGTCAGTGTGATCATGTGATGTATCTGACCCCAGGAATGTGTCAATAAAGTTTCCCCTTCCTGGGACAATGAATTCACGGTGTTCTTATTTCAATTTCCAGGAGTGTACATAAACCTAACTAACCTAAGGACATCACACACACCCATGCCCGAGGCAGGATTCGAACCTGCGACCGTGGCAGTCTCGTGGTTTCCGGACTCAAGCGTCCAGTCAGTCAGGAACCGCGCGACTGCTACGGTCGCAGGTTCGAATCCTGCTTCGGGCATGGATGTGTGTGATGTCCTTAGGTTAGTTAGGTTTAAGTAGTTCTGAGTTCTAGGGGACTTATGACCACAGATGTTGAGTCCCATAGTGCTCGGAGCCATTTTGAAATCAAGCGCCCAGAACCGCTCGGCCACCGTGGCCGGCATGGATTGGGCACTGAGCCTGCTTTGTCTGCACAGATTGTGTGTCCATCTCTTCTCAGGTCTTTCTACACCTCCACACCCTGTCGGTTTATACACTAAAGCTCGTTTGGGAAGTCGTCTACCGTCCAATCTTTCTACCTCTTTTCACCAGGCGTTGCGTTGTTTGGTTACTCTACTTACGGTTGACTCTACTTTTAGTTCCTATCACACTGTTTTGTTTTTTAGGCGGTCTGTTCTCTAGTAACGTTGAATTCTTCTAAGATATTTAATTTCTGCAGTTTTTATTTGACCTAATTAAGGGGTGGGAGAGCCATAGTTTTATAAAATTTTACTTTCATTTTTTTGCTGGTCTTATTTTTTAGTACGAGGGTCTCGCAAAGTTCCCGGAACTTTGTTATAACTGTTTATTTCCATAATTTAGGTATACATTTAGTTAATCGCTTTCAAAATAGGCTTCTTCAGTACACGCACACACTTTTCTACCGCTCCTGCCATGCTGGAGACAACGATGGAAGTCACCTGTTTTGACACGTTCCGAAGTTAAACCGTCGAGTTGGTTTTGATGTCTTCTAGGTTGACAAAGCGGTTAACTTTGAGGCTGTTTTTGATCCTGGGGAAGATCCAGAAATCCACCGGTACTAAACCTGATTAGTAGAGAGGCTGGTAGGTGAGTGGAATGTTCGTTTCCTCGAGTCATGTTTTCACATTGTGGCTATGCAGGATGTTTCCTTCGGATTGCGTCCCTGCACGTAGAAAGGGCCGTTAACAGTTTTTATAGCTGGTACGATTCATGGTGCACCACACCTTCGTTGTCGAAAAATGCAATGAGCATCACCTTTGTTTATATTTCACGTGACGTGCTTTCTTTGGTCGAGGAAAGGACGTTTCCCGCTATTCTGAGGACTGCCTTTTCTCCTCCGGTGCTCTGGGTGGTACGTGAACACTCAGATCTCATCACCAGCGACGATTTTCTCAGGAAACGTTGGGTCCTCTGTGCTTTTTTCAAAACATTTGGCCGCAGTCGGCATCCACGGGACAAACTTTGTACTGACACGTTTCACTCCCAAATCATCTGACAGGACTGCGTAAATGGGTCCATGAGAGACCTGATCTGAGTAATTGTTTCACTTGCTCGACCATTTCTTCGTTTCTGGAGGTCCATGGTCTTCCATTGCGGTACCCGTCTTCCAGCGATTCCTGGCCATCCAGAAATCTCGAAAACCACTCGTTAACGGCTGTTGTCTTCAAAGCAGCGACCCCCTAAACCGTTTTTAAGCCTAACAAAGTCTCTTTTGTTCCAATCTGCACGTGAATTTCATATTCTCCCTTTGCCCGGACTGCGACATCGTGCCAACAGATCACTCTTATATGTAAATAAACACAAAAATTATGCACATCACTGCACAGTAATCAAGAATAATTTGTTAAATCAGAGTCGTTAATTCAGAATAATACAGGGCATAAAAACAGTTAAAACGAATTACCGGGAACTGCCCGTCGTACATTGTGAATGGTGCTACAGGTATCACCAACTCTAGCCAATTTCGTATCTAGATATTTATGATTGTCTAAGCCATTTTGAAATCCCAAATAAGTGAAGGGCCATACTTGTTCTAAAATCACATTATCCACGACGATTTTGAATCGGACCGGGTTTTTGCCCCGGAAAGAAATCTCAACAGAAAATTGTTTACAAAGGCAATTCAGGTGGTTTGGCTCTGAGCACTATGCGACTTAACTTCTGAGGTCATCAGTCGCCTAGAACTTAGAACTAATTAAACCTAGCTAACCATTCCCGAGGCAGGATTCGAACCTGCGACCGCAGAGGTCGCTCCGCTCCAGACTGTAGCGCCTAGAACCGCACGGCCACTCCGGCCGGCTGCAGGTGGTTTACTGCAAGTTATAAGTCGTCTTTTTCTTCTTGCAGTATCAAGGTATTATACTCAAAAAATATTTAATACGGCGACTTTTGATATTTTAAATGACGTTAAATATATACGCGTTTCCCATGGTCCTTACTAATTTACTGGGATATCCATTGTTTTCTACTGTAGTCCAAATTTTCTATCTGTTCCCAGCGTCAAATCTTTTAACCAAATCTATAAATGCTATATGTGTCTGTAGCTTATGTCATCCATTTTCCAGCCGGCCGAAGTGGCCGTGCGGTTAAAGGCGCTGCAGTCTGGAACCGCAAGACCGCTACGGTCGCAGGTTCGAATCCTGCCTCGGGCATGGATGTTTGTGATGTCCTTAGGTTAGTTAGGTTTAACTAGTTCTAAGTTCTAGGGGACTAATGACCTCAGCAGTTGAGTCCCATAGTGCTCAGAGCCATTTGAGCCATCCATTTTCCTCAATTACTTTTTGCTAAGTAAACCGATTGCCTGTGACTGATCTTCCTTTCCTAAATCTAGCCTATTCTTCACTAATGAGAATTTCCGAAATCTTTTAAGTCTGCTAATTATTATTCTTGCATATACTGGGCTGAGGAGTCCTATACCTCTCTAATTTCTGCCATATTTCCAGTGACCTTCCTTGGGCAGAAGTATTACTTCAGCCTTTTCCCGTGACTAACAAGGAAACGTCATCAAATTGACCTCATATTTTCAGGAGAAAACTGCACACTTGTAAGATATCGACCACCTATAAATCGACCCCGCACGAAAGTTTGGACCATGATTCTGTCAGTACGGAATTATGACCTTCCGAAAGTGCAATTCGCGCGCACCAGTTGTTTGTCACTCGTTCCGGCCCACTCCAGACGCTTAACGTCCGAGCGCGAAGTACTGTACAATCCAGGGAGGAAGAAATCTGTCAATTAACGTTTTAACATTGGTAATGTGCTTGATTGATTGTGGCAAAGTGCGCGGTGTCTGACCTACAGCTGGTGCCAGAAATATCACTGCCTTGAACATTTTTATGCTGCGATTCACAAATGTAGTGCAAATGTATGAAACACATTAATGTCATATTAAAGAATTATTAACACCGCTTTTGTGCGTTATTTTCTTTGGATTTAAAGATGACATTGTTAAAGTGAAGTACATTAGCAAGAGGTGCGCTATTCTTCAACGTGACTGACATCATTAAATTGCAAATCTAAAATCATTGACTTCGTTTCATAATCATTTTTCAGTTGCTTAGGTTTATTCATTTTCATTTTGAGGCGTATATATAGTTACAGAATATAAGTACGAGAATATTGTTAAAATAATATTATAACCAGTCCCTACCACAAACACAGCCAGATTTCATCCCATGTTTAATCGACAATTCCGTTCTGCAATCCGCAGCCCTCACCAGCCCCGCACTTGTAGTTCAGGTCCACTTTTCTTACCAGCGTCGCATTCCTTTCTGCTGTTTGCCCAGACAGATCACGTCTTGCAGATCTACAGCAATGAACCAACACACTCAGGAGCATAACAACGGTAGCTCCAATCGCCGTCACAAACATTCCTCGTCACATCAAGGACACATTTATTTAGTTAAAAAAAAAAAAAAGCTCCGTCTTTAGGCCACAAGTGGCCCTTCCGGGACCGTCCGGCCGCCGGGTCATCTTCCGAGGAGGATGCGGATAAGGAGGGGCGTGTGGTCAGCACACCGCACTCCCGACCGTTAGGACGGTATTCTTTGACCGAAGCCGCTACTAATCGGTCGAGTAGCTCCTCAATTGGCATCACGAGGCTGAGTGCACCCCGAAAAATGGCAACAGCACATGGCGGCGGGATGGTGACCCATCCAAGCGCCGGCCACGCCCGACAGCGCTTAACTTCGGTGATCTCACGGGAACCGGTGTAGCCACTGCGGCAAGGCCGTTGCCTTTATTTAGTTAATGACATCCGAATTTTCTTCACCTTATAGTGTTCATATTTTCAACTAAGTCATGCATCTGCATCTACGTCTATATCCAATGTACATGAAGATAATAAAGCTGACAGGCTGAAGAGCAGAAGCCTTGCTGCTGCTCGAATGAGGAAAAAAAAAGGCAAGTAAACATAATCATCAAAGCACATGCGGGAATGGATCGTTTAAAAATTCTGTTCCATCTTATCCGAGCATTTCATCCATCCTATAAACCTCGTCATCGACCGGATGTTACACCCTAATCTTCGTTCGTGCCTTCCAAAATCAGCGGAATCAGCCATCACGTGAATTGAAATTCGGTGACGACCTCAAACATCGCTGTTGAAGTACCCCGTACGAGTGTTACATAAGGCAAAAATAACTGCGAAGCAATTAAGGCGTCGCACGGATCGGATGTGTAAACTAATTTGGACGAATTGTCACAGGCACGTTCCCTGGTTACAGTGTCTGCCGCTTAATCGCAAGCCCGAAACACGTTTCGCCTGAAAGAGGAACTGGTTTTCGCCAACAGTTGTTAGATGTTTCTGTCGCATTAACGGAGCTGAAGATGCATAGCTGCTGAGCCCATGACTTGGTCTTTTATAATGAGAAACACGTGCTGGCAAGCCCCGCTGTAATTGTAACTTCGCAGGTTAGTGCATCAAAAGTCAAAGCACTTGCACTGACAGATGAATTCTCTGTGTACTTGTTGATAAGGTTTCCCTTTCTTTTTAAGGTGTCATAATTAAACATCACTGTGGCGCAGGGATACTGGGAAAACGTTCATGTACTTGTAAATCTCATCTGATATTTAATTATTTGTAAAACACAGAATGCTGACTTTTTTAGCAGTTTGAATACAGAATAGTGGTGGTGCTACAGACACCATGACACGGCATAAGAATACCACAATCTTTCGTTAGGGGTACCGATCGAGGTAGTGTAGTGTTAAGACACGGGACATGTATTGGGAAGGACGGCTGTTCAAATCCCCGTCCGGCAACCTAGACTTAGATTTTCCTAGATTTACCTATATAGCTCCAGGCAAATTCCGGAATCCTTTCTTTGAAAGGGTGCGTCTGTTTACCTTCCCCAATCCGAGCTCGTGCTCCGTCTTTAACAACCAGGTCATTGATGCGATTTTAAACCCTAATCTTCCTTCCTTTATTGGTAGATTCTAAGAGCCACTTAGCAATGAAGCTTCCATCAATGAAAAATAAACCCCTGAGTGATTGTCATCAGCTTAAGTTTCTTGCAATGTTTTCGAAAGCGTCTTGAAATTCTCTGATTACGTGTAGCTACCTGACATTTAGAAAACGGAAGTTGGAGGTAAAATATTTTGATGAACGCTTCTCTAAAACATATACAGTCATAGTGGATCTATGGGTTTTCATATTCAAATAAACAACGATGCCCTGCCGCTCGTAGAACTATTCGTTAATGGTCTACTATGAATGAAAAACTAAATCTAAAATTCGTCGGAGACGATCTGGAAACCAGTCTAACATCGAGTGAATAAATTTAAAAATTAATCAAGAAAATTTTGTTGTCTTGAAGACAACAGTCTTAGTTTACTTTGCGTACTTTCACTCGCTATTGATCTTTAGTATTACATTCCGGGGAACTACGAGTAAAGTAAAATAAGGAATGTGTATATTCAGCATATCTGAACAAGTAGAATAACATGTAAAGCACACCTTTTACGGGCCTCTTCAAAGATATCTGAATTCTTACACCCACTCTCCACTAAATTTACACCTTAACGACATGTGTTGCTAATAACTGACTCAGTTTCAGCTGCATTATAGTTTAAATTGCCGCTGTACGATACATGTAAATAATTTCATTTGACTTTGCTTCCTTATCTCAGCTGCAGAGTGGGGTTCTGTCTTCTGGAGCAAAATTCTGCATCAAGCTCTGCCTGGGCATAAGGCAAGAACCGGTGAATCTTAACAAGTAGATAATTACAAACTTACCTAGTTAGACATGGAAAAAACGTCAACACCACTCACGGACTAGGCCTTAAACCTGAATGGGCTCCGTTCCAGATCTCCCTAAAACAGAAAAATTAGAGGAGGTACTGGGAACCATACCCAAATTCTTTTGCACCACATGAAACGAAGCAAACCATTTGCTACGTAGGCGGTCCTTCTAGGCAGACACTCTCAAAAATTATCTGCGTACGTAGATTCAAGGGTGGAAGGCTCCTATGAGTTGCATGACATGTTCGTACTAAACAGTCCTCTACCGGCGGCCCTTGCAGGAGAAGGCAGGTGGCGCAACAAAGAGCAGCGATGCCGAGCTTCCGCCGTTCACGGACCATGGAGTTGGCGAAGTTATTTATAAAGACGCAGTCTCGTGGGAAGACTGTTACGAAATCCAGGTTGGCCTGCAGAAAATGCTCGCTTGTCAGCTAATTTTAAACACGGTTACATGAAGGGTCCGTCTGCGTTCAGCTCAAAATAAAGTTCGCACATTTCTTCTCTGTAACATTCACGACGCTTTCTTTATTTGTGTCGTTTTTTGTTTTGTTTTTGGAGTCAGCTGACCTCTGACTGGTTCGTTGCGCTTCGCCCCGAATTCCTCTCTTGTGCCGACGTCTTAATATCAGAATAGCTCTTGCTTAATACGAAATGCATATGTTGTAAATAAGGAAGCCACTCTATTGTTGTCTAATAGCTGCGCAAAAAGATAGAAGATGATTCTGAAACTCTTCAAAATACCAAGGAATGTATGTATCTTGACAGAAAGATCACGAAAAGAATTTATAACACTACTGCCGCCTTATCGGTAATTTACTCTGGCAATCTTGTTTCCTATCAAATAGCCTTGAAATTTGTAGCTGGAACGTAGAGGCACTTTAACGGAGGGATATGCACTTCATACCACACCACAACAAGAGAAAATTGTAAGGGTACCCTTTCTTATCATCGATCACAACCACATGTTTTCGGTGAATACCATATCGCTGGACTTTTTACAAGGTTTCAAAAAGAACAGTTGGCGCCAACAGGCGGGGAGTCCCCTAATTAGATCGCGTGTACTAGCGCAGACTCGGCAGAAGCTGTTCGGTGTTGGATGGGCGACCGATGACGAAGGTCGAAGTGTGGTCGCAGTTTCGGAGAAAGTTTAAGGTGTTGAAGAAGTATTTCCATTACTACGACTCCGAGGAGTACAGTGAATGGATGGAGTGTTTCTACAAATGTGGAAGAAGTTTTGTCAATACTTTTGCGAAATATGGTATCGAAAGTTACAAGCGGAAGAGAGATGGCGGAATATTACTTGCGTGACCGCCGTTAATGTCACATGGAAGTTTGAATATTCTGATGGTGACCGTAGATGTTATCGAATACTGGATTAAGTTATATTGAGAGATAGTAATTTTCAAGTTAAACGTTTCGTTGTGGCTCGACGGAATGAGTGCTGTGAAATTGTGTGAGACAGATGTTATTTTAAGTCATGAGTCTTCTGACCGGTTTGATGAGGACCGGCACAAATTCTTCTCCTGTACTAACCTCTTCATCTCCGAGAAGTACTTGCATCCTACGACCTTAATTATTTGTTACACGTCTTCCAGTCTCTGCCTTTCTCTACAGTTTTTACCCTCTACGGCTCCCACTAATACCAGAGGTAGTTCTCTGATGTCTTGACAAATGTCCTGTCATCCTGTCGCTTTTTGTTGCCAGTGTTTCCCACATGTTCCTTTCGCCGCCCATTCTGCGGAGAACCTACTCATTCCTTATCTTACCGGTCCACCTAATTTTCAACATTCTTCTGTAGCACCACAACTCAAACGCTCCTGTTCTTCTCTGTTCCGGTTTCCCCACACTCCATGTCTCACTTCCATACAATTCTGTGCTGCAAACGTACGTTCCCAGAAATTTCTTCCTCAAATTAAGGCCTATGTTTGATACCAGTAAACTTCTCTTGGCCAGGAACGTCCTCTCTGCCTCCGCTAATCTACTTTTTATGTCCTTCCTGCTTTGTCCGGCCAGGTTATTTTGCTTCCAAGGTAGCAGAGTTCCTTAAATTCCTCTACTTCGTGATCACCAGTTTTGATATCAAGCTTCTCGCTTTTCTCATTTCTGCTACTTCTCATTACCTCTGACGTTTTCCAGTTTATTCTCAATCCATATTCTGTACTCATTAGAGTGTTCATTCCATTCAACAGATCCCGTAATTCTTCTCCAGATTCACTGAGGATTTCAATGTCATCAACGAATCGTGTCATTAATATCCTTTCAAGCCGAATTTTTATCCAAATCTTGAACATTTCTTTTATTTCCGTCATTGCGTCTTAGATGTATATATTGAACAGTAGTGGTGAAAGACTGCATGCCTGTCTTACACCCTTTTTAATCCGAGCATATCGTTCTTAGTCTTCTAGTCTTATTATCCCCTCGTTCATACATATCGCATATTATCCGTCTTTCTCTATACCTTACTCCTATTTTTATCAGAATTTAGAACGTCTTGCAACGTTTTACATTGTCGAACGCTTTTTCCAGGTCGACGTATTCCATGAACGTGTCTTGATTATTGTTCGTTGTTGCTTCCATTATCAAGCGGAATGTCAGGTCTACGTCTTTGGTTCCTTTAGCGTTCCTAAAGTCAAACTGATCGTCAGCTATAACATATCCTAAGTTATATTTTCCATTCTTCTGTATATTATCCTTGTCAGCAGCTTGGATGCCTTAGCTGTTAAGCTGATTATGCTACAGTTCTCACGTGACGCGGTGACCAAAGTATACGGTGTCGTCAGAAACAGTTTGAAAAGCTTGTGAGGGTGTTACAGGGTAGATTGTGCTGAGAAATAATTGTGACGAAGAAAGTTCGATACGTTGCGCTATATCCGAGTTAACTGGCATTGAAGTTAGCCAATCAGGCCGTTGAAAATTCAAGCCGCCCGTCAGATACAAATAGTCTCAACATTTCTCATAGCGTAGATGATAGCGCACGACACTGATCAGCCTATGGCTCGGGTTCCTTACTAGCGACCCCTACCCAATTTTGTATCGCTCTCTTGTTCGGTTTTAGGAAACCAAACGAAGAACACGTTTGGCGACTTTGTCTCCGGCAGGCCTTTCGAATTTGCACGAGCACCCCCCTGATTGGCTAACTTCAGTACTAATTAACTCGGAAACGGCGAAAAGTATCGAATATCTTTCGTAAAAATTATTTCTCAGTGAAACCTACCTTGCATCACTCTTACAAGCTTTTCAAACTGTTCCTTACCACCCCCACAGTCGCCTTACGGACATGCTAGCAGCGCAGACATCTTGTCGCGGAGTTGTTTACGTGGTTCTTCCGCCTTAGCGCGCTATATTTCCTTCGAAAGAGGGTGGCTTATGCCCACAGAAAATCGACACTGAAGATTAGCTTTGCACCTGAATATGTTCGACCAAAAGCACTTGAAATCGAACAGTTTAACAGGGATGAAGTCAAGACCGATTGCAACGACCTTGTTGGCATCCACCTGTCAATAGTGAGCAGTGTGATATACGTGAAATTGGTTAACGAAGACATATGTGATAAAATTCTAAATGCAACTCGAAGTGGTCTTAAGTTCCGTCACTCTGATGGACACATCGGTGACGTAACTGTGGAACATGCGGAACTTGGACTGCGGACGATACGTGTATTTGAACTCCCTTTCGAGATGCCTTCAGAGGTATTGGTATCTGCATTCCGCCCGTATGGAAAGGTGATTAGTCATACAGCTGAAAGGTGGGTTCAGTTCACTACATACCCGGTTGTCAGTGGAGTACGACAGATCCGCATAGAGCTAACCAAACATGTGTCGTCCTACTTATATATATATATTGGTGGCTGCCGTACAATTATAATTTATGATGTACAGCCGAAGATATGCTCGGGATGTGGCAAATGAGGACACCTCCGTCCGAGCTGTCTGCAACGCAGAATCACACAGTTACCGCCTGGGGACTCGCCGGCCACGACCGCTCCGTCGACGCTACCGCTGACGTTTGTCGAAGTTCTCCATAACGACCCCCGACCGCAATCACCACTGGCTCCTACTACTGCCACATCGTCGTCTCCGGTAATGCCTTAGGCTGTTGCGGACGGACCGACACCCTTGCCTCCTCCTCCCTACATATGCAGTGGTGAGCAATCTGGACGGCCCCTGAGTCCACAGTTGTGCCTACCGATGCCTTTCTGCCTGACTATCCGGATCCCCAGGCGTCTTCGGACATTGAAGATCACGTGCGCAAGCAACCGTCTCCGAAGACGTCGGAAGCGGCGGATCGCCCCGTCTGACACCGGCAGAGCGCAGTCTCAAGACGATGAGGACCACAACTATCAAGATGTTCCCCTGATGGACGATTCCGTGGTGGAAGCACCAGTCTGCACCCTGTCGGAGGCACAACCATCTTTGCATGCACCAGGTGCTGGAGGTTGAACAGTAGCTGAGTCAGCACCACTCTTCCACCGCCGAAGTGACGCCGCCTTCGGACTTCACAGGTACTCCATTGGACGCACACCAACCACGCACCTTTGCGTGGTCTGAAGATGTAGACGACGACACACCCACCACTCGCTGTTGCTCCAACCCACGAGTGCTAATCGACAGGTTAACTGGATGGGGATGTGCAGCCTACTGGGACAACGTTTCTGTTTGCTGCTGCTCTTTGTGCCTCCATGAGCGTCCCAGTAGTCCCAATTCCACGACAAGCTTACAGGATTGGCTCCATCAATATCAACACCATTAGCACCCCTGTCAAACTACAATTGCTCCGTGAAAGTTGAGGGCGTCGGACCTCGAGGTTGCCCTTCTGCAGGAAGTCCGCCTGGCGACGTTTCCTAATACATATGGTTATGTTTCCTACCTCACGCCGTATGCTGACGGAGGGAGTGGGACAGCCATTCTTTTAAAGGAAGGCATTGAGGTAGATGACGTGGTTTACCTACCATCGGCTAAGGGTCTTTCTGTGACTTTCCACGGTGTCCGAGTCATCAATATTTACGCTCTCTCGGGCACGGCTAAGCGCGCGATTCTATTCAGAACAGTTCGCTCCTTTGTTTGTAGGCCGCTACAAACATATTATTCTTGGCGGAGACTTGAATTGTGTGTTATCCCAGAAGGACCACATCCCCATTTCACCATATGCCAGGAACTCGAGATGCTCGTGCATGAACTGAATCTCACTGATATTTGGGACCGCATGCATGGCGATCGACCTGTGTATACGTACGTCGCCAGCCATTCAGTAAGTCGTCTTGACCGTGTCTACGTTTCCCAAGGAATTGTAACTGCCACGCTTGACGCTGAATTATGGCCCACCGCCTTCTCCGACCATATCGCCTACATTTTCACGGTTTCGCTCCAGAGGCAGAAGGCGTGGCTCCATCGAGGTCTGTGGAAGCTGAATGCCGCCCATCTGAAGGATCCGAAATGCTGGCAGGTCGTAGAAACGACGTGGAACAACTGTGTGAGACGCCTTCCAGCGTATTCTTCAACACTCCAGTGGTGGATCGACTGCACCATGCCTGCTTTACGTCGTTCGTTGATGAATTACGGTCGATGGAATACCATTTCACTATTCTCCGGGAACTCTCAATCCATGCCCCCTCTGTTCAACGACAGGTTGAAATTCGAAGGATTAAGGCGGAGATAATTTCTCTTACACGTCACCGCCTTGAAGGCACAATAGTACGCGCAAGATGTCACGATTGTGTACTAGGAAGCAGCGGTGTCGGAGAAAGCTGGTCAACGCCCTCGACATGCCAGATGGTCGTCGATTGACGTCCCAGAAAGACATTGTAAAAGCCTTTGTGGATCACTACAACCAGTTCTACGCAGCAGGGGAACAGAACATGGCGGTAACGACTGATGTCCTCCGTTTCTTGACAGGTACCCTTGACGAGGCTGCTGCGGAGATTCTCACAGCGACAATTACGGCTGATGATGTCTGTCGCTGATGCTCTTCATAAGGGTGCGACCAACAAAGCCCCAGGTCCCGACGGGTTTCCGCTCAAGTTTTATCGCACATTCCACATCATGGGCTCACGCTCGACTGCCATGTATGAAGAACTGATGAACTCTGACCTCCTCCCACCCGAATTCGTAGAAGGCTTGCTTATCCCGGTCCCCAAGCCATCGAGAGATCGGTGAGTTGGACATTATCGCCCGCTGACCATGTTAAATTGTGACTTCAAGAGTTTTACCCGGATTCTTGCCGCTCGCCTTCGACGCGTCATCCCTCAAGTCATTTCTCTGGATCAAACGTGCTTTGGTGGTAACAGTAACATTCAGACAGCACTCAGCGATTACCGTGACGTCATAACCGTGGCCACGACATGCTGCAGTCGCGGTGCCTTAGTGACAGTGGACTTCGACCACGCCTTTGACAGAGTGAGTCATGACTTTCTAGAGACCGTACTCTGACAGATGGCCTTACCCCACAGGTTTATACACATCGTCTTGCGGCTCCTCCGAGGTGCCACGTCGCGAGTGCTGGTCAATGGCCATGTGGCGGGCCGTATTAATATCATGCGGTCGGTCCGTAAAGGATGTCCGCTGTCGATGCTGCTTTTCGCCATCACCCTTGAGCCACTGTTACACGGTTTGAGGAGCCGGCTGACAGGGATCACAATGAGGGGGCATGTTTTCATCTGCCGCGCCTATGCAGATGACGTGGTGTTCTTGGTTCTATCGGAGGATGAAGTGCGAGAGGCACTGGTACGGATCAACCAGTACGGGACTGCTGCGTGCAGCCGTGTGTACCTGACGAAATCTAGTGCTATGTCTGTCGGTAGAGGTCTTCCGGCAGAGAATGTGGCTCCATTACCATTAGTGGACAAGCTCAGATGTTTGGAGATCAGCTTCACGCGTGATATACAGCGCACGATCTCATTTAACTATAATCGCCTGCTTCAAGCTATCCGCACGAACGTTCGTGGCAACCTCCTGAGAGCATTGGACATGTTACAAAGGGTGGATTTTGTTAACAGTCATCTAGTCTCGCGACTACTCTATTTAGCACAGATTTTAATGATGCCAAAGGCAATGGCAACACAGACTTCATGCGGCGTTCGGCTACTTTGTAAGCGCGGGTCTTATCTTCAAAGTCCGCTACGACACGCTGACATTTCCTCCTCGAGATGGCGACCTCGGCCTTGTCGACGTCCAAGCGAGAGCAGCTGCCCTTTATGTAAGTACGATGGTTAAATCGTGGACCCGCCACCGAACCGGATTATCGGGCAGCCTGATTGACGAACTGGCCCCTCCCTCTCGAGTGGCACCCGTTGCAGTAGCCCATATTTCTTCCTCTCTCTCACATGTCAGGACCTTTTCCGTCGAATACAGTTATGTCCATGCCGACTTGTCTAGTACCAGGAACCTTACGGCAATATCCTATGATCGCATGGTCCGTGGTTTGGCGTTCTGTGCACCATGTCCTCCTCGACACGAACGCTCGTGCGATCTGGTATTTGGTCGTTAATGGAAAATACATGACACAACTTCGTCCACATGCCATAAAAATGACAGATTCGCCGCTGTGTCCTCGTTGTCACACGCCTGATACAGACGAACATCGACTGACGTGTGGATCTTCTGCAGAGGTGTGGCAGCTGATTCAGAAGATGCTTGCCTTTCTTTTACGTACGGCTCCCCATGCCATTACACCGAAATCTGTTCTGTTCCGAGACGAGACATATTTCCCACGTACGAAGACCAACGGTGTTATCTGGATGGTCCAAATGGTTCAAATGGCTCTGAGCACTATGGGACTCAACTGCTGCGGTCATAAGTCCCCTAGAACTTAGAACTACTTAAACCTAACTAACCTAAGGACATCACACACATCCATGCCCGAGGCAGGATTCGAACCTGCAACCGTAGCGCTCGCGCGGTTCCAGACTGTAGCGCGTAGAACCGCTCGGCCACTCCGGCCGGCCTGTGATCTGGATAAAAGGCCTCTCGATCTCTTATTTGTTCCATGAAGGTGATAAGAGTTTTCTTGATTTTTGGACGTTCCTGCAAGATCGCTTTTCTTTTCTCGTGCACCATCCGTGATACCGTCAGTACTATGCCAACGTTTTGGGTAGTGCCTTCATCGATCCCCCTGCAGCTGGGGTGTCCCAGGTATGAGAAGGTGATTTCAGTGAGATTGCGTAATACCAGAACTCGGTCCAATGTACCGGCAAAATGCAACATTCTGCGTGAGGACGAGCCTGGAACATGGCTGACTGCCTTGGGATTCAGTGTGCGTCCACCCATAAGTTGGCGGTACGCGGATGCCATTTTGTTTGTTCTGTCAGGAGGGCGTTTTCTTTAATTTCTTTAATTCCCTTTTTATTTTGTTTGTTATTGATGATAATTACACATAATTATTTTTCTCCTAGAGGGCGTCCTATGTGATCTCAACAAATATAAAAAAATAAAAAAAGTATTCGTATTTACATTAAAAAAACCTTGAGGAAACATAGGGGATGTTATTTTTCTCGTTTGTATTTTTCCATGTCTCAAGTGATAGGGATAGGAGGGTTAATAAGGTGAGTAAATCAATACGGAATGTAAATAGGTAGGCAAATAAATTTCTCAAACCTCTTGGGATAGTAAGCAACTAAACTGTTACTCCTGGTCACTTTCAAATAAAATGGTTCAAATGGCTCTGAGCACTATGGGACTTAACTTCTGGAGTCATCAGTCCCCTAGAACTTAGAACTGCTTAAACCTAACTAACCTAAGGACATCACACACATCCATGCCCGAGGCAGGATTCGAACCTGCTACCGGAGCGGTCGCGCGGTTCCAGACTGTAGCACCTAGAACCGCTCAGCCACTCCGGCCGGCCTGGTCACTTTACAATGGCTCTTCCAGTCACTGTTAGTGTCCACACTTTTCTTCGAACAACTAGATGGATGGTGTTTGTCATACAAACATTCGAAACAAATTTACTCGCGGCACCAAGAACATCTAATGAATTTAACATTTCAACAGCTACAGTGTTCCTTCCGAAGAGTCAGCGGAATACGAACTTGGTTCTTTCTCGGGAATTAATTTTGATGCGTACCACGCATACGATATCATCGTATTACTTTTATCGCGCACGTCGGTTGACCCTCGTCAGCTATAAACCTGGTGTCATATATTAGAGTTTGTCCACAACACGAATCCAGTATCAGCTAAAACTTGTTATCAGCAACGTATGGTTTTAAACGTTCTCAAGAAACGTTGTGTAAATAGCATTTGTCAATTTCCCGGATCTGGAGCAAGTAACGTAAACGTTTACCAACGAGTCGGTTGAGCGATTGACCTCTTCTGTAACCAGAGGACCAAATGTAACATTCGTTGCTTGTAAACCCAGGAAGTCCTTAGGAATTGAAAAAAAAAAAAAAAAATAAGCGGAGCAGAGGCGAATTGGAAATCGTTGTAACACCGGTGCGGGCATCAAATGACAAAATTCATTGACATACGCTACTTGGACATGGGGAAAAATTTTATGGGCCCGCGCCTCGGAAATTTTTAATTTGCTTAATCTTGTTGTTCATTATTGTAATATAATTACACTAATTGCTTTTAAATGAAGTACACTGTTAAATATTTCACATAATATTACAGTTAATCTAGTTTTTATTTAAGTAGCACATACACTGTATGTTGTACATCTAATTATAAATTCAGATAAGTAATTTAGAAAATATTTCCGTAATTAGGAATTTCAATAATTCCGATTGGGACTCGTCCCAATTACTCCGAATTAGCGAGATTTCGCTGTATTTTGTATGCAATATTGTATTCGTTGCCTATTTGACTAACTACTCTTTGGGTCCGTAAAGTAAGACTGCCAGTTAGGAGCAAGTGATTCGTACGTTTCCGCAGATAGCGAAATGTACGCGTCTCGTGATTGACCGTGTCGGTAGCCTTTGATGTCGTCAGCAGCTGTAGCGGTCGTGCGGCCACATAGCAGCTGCCGGCCTTTGTCGGCGTTTGATATCAGCTTCCAGACCATTTGTTGTTGACAATGTAATCGGCGAAGTCAGGTACTGGTATCAACGAACTGCTTCAGTTCTAGTAAAACGTTGCCGCTTACCAGAACCGCCCTTATTTGTCGCCGTCCTAAATTAGTGATGCTGCAGTACGAATGCCACAAGGAGCATATCCTGAGTTCGACTGTCAAAAAATCCAATTAAAGTTACTTGATAGTTGACACTTCACGCATTGTAGATGGTTTCTTCCGATCAGAGCGCGCAGCTTCACGCGAGAACCATTCGACGTTGCCAGACTACCACAATTAGTCAGTCCACTCCCAGTTCCTTACTCAGCTTCCTTTCTTGGTGTGTTTGGATCCCGAATCCTCGGTCTGGCCCGTATGTTTCGTATTTCATCACACGTCATAACCACGCCAAAAACAACACACACACACAAACAGAAACACAAACACACACACACGCACACAAAACGATCGTAACAAAATACACACGTTTCATACGGAGCGCTAACCAAACACTACTGGACCGTTCCGCACAAGATGCGTTTCAGCATCACATATACAATTATTATAATGTCAGAGATTGGCTTACATTAGATAATGTTCGTTCGACATTACATGAAGCTGAATTTCTCAAGTCTGCAAGTAATCGTTGCGACTCGGTCATCAGAGTCAGAAACACAACTGTTCGTACCAGTGTGTTGATAAGGCGTAGTGCTCACTGTATAAACGTATTGTATGGAAGGTTATAGGTTCAAATGCAGAATTTTTTATTATTGTAAATCTAATCAAAAGACTTAGCATTTTTATTGAAATCATTGGTTTAAATGCAATTGTTTTATTTCTAATACTTTCCTGTGTAATTTTTATCATCGTATTGACTTTTCTGTTTGTCCGTATTTCTCTTCCTATGATCCTTTTTTCATTCAGAATCTGCCTGTGCCACCTATAATCTGCAACTAAGTGTCAACCAGGACAGCTCATCGTCTGGCAACGTGGCAGTATGACGATAGTTTCAGATAACCAGTGACAGCGAGAAATTACAGTTTGCTTTTAGCGCTGAAACTAAAATTTTGCTGTGAAAGATGGCTATGCAAACAAACATATTATGAACTTTTTCTTTTTTTTTACTTTAGTATGCTTCAAGATGTTAGCCTTAAACGCTATGAACAATTCTATCGCGATTTTAGTTTTGCCACAGTCTATTGATCGCCGTTTTCTCGGATACATTTGACAACACGAGGTTGTGTTTAGGTTAGGACACGAGTTTAAATTCAGGACCACAAAACACGTAGTCTGCCACAGATCAGTCATTAGTCACTTAATATCAGCTGTCAGCAAAGCATCTCCCACTTCCGTTATACCTCCAGCTGCCATTTCCAACACTGCTTCGCGTTACACATTTACAGCATTCGTCAGGTGGCATGGTGTGTCTGTGTGTCGCTTATAACCATGCAGGAGCCAGCAGTGTATGTGGCAACACTGTAGCAGCAACTGACAGACATCAACTGTCAAATAAGCATTTGACAGCCAGCGACCACTGCTACCACCTGCAATGTACCGATGGTGGCGAGGCATTACCAGCTTCCATTCTGTTGTCACATCTGCAGTGTAAAACACTCTCTCTCTCTCTCTCTCTCTCTCTCTCTCTCTCTCACACACACACACACACACACACACACACACTTAGCACTGTGTTCTTTAATGTACAAAGCATCACGATGTACATTACACACCACAACTAGTCGCTATTCTGTGGCTACCTTGTAATGACATATACAGGGTGTTTCACCACAGCTGTCGGAAACTTTCAGAAGAGATAGAGTATACCTAAAAACTAAACTCCGCCCAAACAGGCCACAAAGGCCCAACAGTACGATAGAGTACACCTAGACGATGAAAAATTACACAGCAGTGGCGCGGTAGTGACGACATGAAACACAAGATCAAAGGCAGGACACGAACCGGGTGAGAAAAGATGTTCATTATGTTTAGTACACCAGAAACCAAGAAATAACAACAAAAACAGACAACAACCTTCATCAAAGAAGATGTATGAAATTAAAACTGCAGATTTCAATGCTCCAGGTATGTGAGGACTGCATCAAGGTCTGGGGTCGTAATTTCGAACACCTTCTTTGATGATGAGCAGTGTCTGTTTTCGTTCTCAGTTCTTGGTTACTGCTGCACTGAGCGTAATAAACATATTTTTTCACCCCATCAATATGGAGTGGGCCCAATCAGTACACTAGGACATAAATTAATGAGCAATCAATATTGTGTACATAAAAATCAACATCTCACATACTAAATACACTTGTATAAAAAAGATTAATTACTGAACAAAAAATATTAAAATTGGATAGCTCGAAAAAGTAATAATGGACCAGGTGGCGGTAACCAATTTCAGTTAAACAAAAAACCAAAGATTCTTTATCGTGAAATTCATTATCATTGTTATCAAGTTTCTTCATTACCTTATATCTCAGTTTAATATTTCCAGCTACAAAACACTGAAAATCCAAGCTACTAATTAATTTCAAGTATCTGTTTGGCAAAATAGTTTTAAATTTATTATGAAGCTCTATACAATTTTTTTCACCACATCTAGTTTTCAAATATTCAGATCTTGTAAAGTAATATAATTCATTTAATTCTGACTCATTAATCTTTTTTAAACAAAGTAGAAATGTTAGCATCATTGAGTTTCTTCAATAGAACCTCCATTTACATAAACTGCAATCTTGTTGAAATGAAAAATTTACACTCAAAATTCTATGTTGAGCATCATATGTTATTTTTTTGCCAAACATTATTATATAACCAAGGTTATCATTCAGAATTTTATCACTGAGTGTGGGATACAGCTTCAGTGTCGTTTTCTGAGTAGTTAACACATTCATTCTCCAAGACATATTTATGACATAGATGTGATAATTTTCAATAAAATTGAAGGTGAAACGTCCCATTTGAAAAATTTTACACGACTGTGCTTAAACTGACACACAATATTTTTAGCGCAACGCAATCTGACTTTCAATAATCTCTACAAGAGAATGGCCCTGACTAACATTAACCTGTACTTTTCACAAATCACCTGCCTCACAAAAATCTTGGTTACTCCCACTACTGCAAAACAGCAAGCGCCACTACTGCCAGCTAAATAAAAGATTCAAACTATGGTAGGCACTAACTACTGATAGGGATAGTTAGCAAATGAAAGATATTAATAGAGAACAAACAATGTATTTACCTTGATATCATCATATACATATATATATAGAGCAGCTCATGACAAATTTCAAAACTCCGCCATCTCTCTCCCCACATCCACCACTGCTGGCGGCTCACCTCCAACTGCGCAACGCTACGCGCTGTTCACAGCCAGCTGCCTAACACTACAATGGCGAGTATTACAACAATGCAAAGCAGCCACAGACTGCACACAGCACAGCCAGTGATTTTCATACAGAGGTGGCGTTACCAAAAAAAACCTAAACAGCCTACTTACATAGCCCCCATGCTCCCCACAAAAAAATTTTACAAATGGTTTTGGGCAGTGGGCAATACATATTTGTTAAAATTTTTCATAATCGTAATTACAATAACAAAGAAATCAAATGCACACACTTATTGATACAATGTTGGTCAAAAGCTAAAATTTTCTCACAGTCCATAAAGACAGTCCTGATCATTCATCAAATTGCAGTGTTTTTCTCAAAGTCTGAGCAGTAAAAGAAAATGCACACGGAAGTAGTGGATTTCCATGCAGTCTTGAAGAAGTAGCGTTGTCCTTCCAACGGAAAGACAGTGCTGACTCTTGACATGCTGACAGGTAATGGGCCACAACAGAGCAAACCCACAGCAGAGTCAGTCGAAGTTTCGAAGAATATCGTTTGGTAGGTCATCACAGAGCAGACCCACTGCAGTCCTGGTAGAGATTACGGTATTGGTGGGCCACCAGAGGTGCAGACCCACTGTAGTCCTTGTAGAAATAATGGTATTGGTGGGCCATCAAAGATGCAGACCCACTCTAGTCCTTGTAGAGACGGCCAGCAACCATCTGCTGCGACTGTGCAGGTGCACAATCACCATTGAAGAGTCTTGCGGATAATATAGCAAGTCCATAGCCACCACCTGTGCACTCACAAAGTTTTTGGAATTGTCCTTAGAACCAGCAATGCTGTTATCCAGTCACTTGCTGAATTATTAACACACGTGCAAACACTAACAGTCCCTACTTCTCACATATTGTCCATATACTATGACCAACAGAAACGTGTGCAGTGAAATGTAACTTACAATTTACTTAATTTGATGACCTGGTGTCAATTACATTTTGATAACATAAAAATACAATTACAAAGGTACAAAATACATCAGTAAAGAACATAACAATACAAATAACATTTGCGGTAATAGGGGCTTTACAAAAGAATAGAAATAAACATATACATTAGTGTTACAGGAATTATGACATAAGTTCATACATAAAAGATCAGAATAACTTTTGAAACATCAACTTCACACAGGAGCATTAAAACAGAACAGAATAAATAATGTCTAAACATCTTTACAAAGAAAATAACATATTATTAATGCCAATTATATTTGAGGATAACAGTATTCCTCATCATAGTGAATGTAGCTTAGTATTAGAAGAAGAAAAAATTCTATGAAACTACACAGAGACAGAAAGAAAACAAATACGCAAGGGTACACAAACACATAGCGGAATAATACAAGGAAAGGACAGGGTTTGTTTTACTGCAGTATTTTGCAAACAAAACTTTCTTTACTTCTTGGAGATCTCCCTTCATGCATCATCATTGCCAAAAAGTCCTATCTAAACCTCCTTCCTGTATTCTATTCATATTTCTTTCAAAATAATTATTTCTCATTGTACAATACTCATTTTGGCCCAAATCTTTTTTTATATACCTTGTCAATGCATTGCTTCCAATTCATCATAGTTAGTTTCTTATATAGTCTACCCCCTCTTAAGCTAACTTAAATCTACTGAGCTCAGATTCTAAACTAAGGGACGAGGCAATGCAGCAGCACAAAACAATTAACACAAACAGCAATGATCAAAAATACAAATGGCGAAGCAAGCAACATAAATTATAACTAATATAAGGCAACGAGCAGCAAACAAGAAAAATAAATCAGTAGTAAAACTGGCTTAAAAGAATAATACAAAGTGAAATTTAGTAGCACTATGCATGGCAAACAGCAGCAGCAAATGCTATAATTAATACCTAAGCATGGCAAAGATCAAGCAGAAAAAAATAGTACACTAAAGACAACAATGCATATAAGGAAAATGTCTATTCACATCTTAATGACTATGTAATTAAAGTGGTGCACCACAACAACTTATTGTAGAAAAATATTACCATATACTTGAAAAGAAAATTGTGTGTGCAGTTACTGTTACTAGTCCCTTCTTATTGTTCTTTCCTTTCCAAGTGCTCCTTTTTTTTTAAGAATGTGGATTACAAAATTATTATTTAATAGATCTGTTGACAGAAAGTGTTCACATTAGCAAATGCATTTTATTTTATAAAAGCAATGCTGCAACACAGCTGGAAACTAGATATCAAATGAAATAAGCAACTATAAAAAGCAAAGCATAAAAAATATCATTCAATAGTCATGTGACATTTCATAAGTTAGTAGAAATTCTCTCAACTCTCGTAGAAAGACGCTTGTCGTAATCAGGTGTGCAGATGTAAAAATATTTCTCGTCATTTCATTAGGCATTTCAGTAAATATCATAAATTAAGAGCTCCACAGTGTCAACATATGTTTTCAAGTTCGACCGTGTCGTTTTTGCGATGCTCTCTACAAAGAAACGTCAATAGCGAGGATAATGGCCTCCCTTTTTTTTTTTACCTGTGCCGCTGAAAAGGGCTCGCAATAATGGCTTTTTCTCCATGCGTCTGATACACCGGGCCGCTCAGCTGGGTGCCCACGACGCATTACGTGCAGGTGGTCACTGAACTTTCTTACCGAAATATTTATGACACCAGTTTCCGCTACAGTGACAGTCTCATATAAATATATTTCACAGGTCAAGAATTTGGGTTACAAATCTGTAGAAACAAAATCCTATAAATATAACAGCGTCCAAAAAATTTTCGCCGGCATTGTGATACATTTACGCATTTACACACATTTCCTACCTCTTAAAGTACGATTCTTGGTTTCCAACATCCTTTTTCACAAGTCAGTGTCCCTACCTTCTATTCATTATTCATATACATATAAACACGTAATCACATTCCTTATATAGCATCATCTTATTGATCATAAACATACCGCAACAGCATAATACACATCGTCGTCGTAAAAATAACATCATAACACCTCAGTCAAATCTCAAAATCGTCGTAGCTTCCTCCAATAATTTCAAAACGTAAAAAAATTCTCTGCTCATGTCAAAAGTGTCATCTACCTCAAACGAACTTTAAAAATCATGATCCCATACCAAATACATCATTCAAAGCTCTCATAGTATCACAATGGTTCCGAAAAAATATGAACAGTTTACAAAGTACAGACAAAATACAGTTTCATAAGTGTGAAGTTATCCAACTGTGTAATTACGTAAACATCTGTCATTGACGTAGTAAAAAAAAATGTTTGTCTCTCAGTTAAATGATCTGATAGCTGTGTAATACTGTGTTGGAGAAATATGGTACCGATGTGTAAAGTTGTATAAGCAAATACCATATTAGCTAGGGCTCCTTGTGCTTGCCAAACACATGATACACAAAGTAAGTGTGTACCCCCCTGAGGATAAATGAATAATATCCTCAGGTGTTACAGATTACAGCAATGGAATGAAATGTATCACGGAAAACCCTTGTATCATTGCACTTCAAATATCTTAAAAAATAAATGTTTTAAGTACAAAATTAATCACTCAAATACGTGTCCTGTAGCGCTAAACTGTGCGTCTTGTCGCAACATAATCTCTGTGGAAGTGTCGTAGTTATCGTCCTCCGAAAGCTGAGTTCTGCAGAAGTCAATGTACTTACCTCATGATAAACAAAAGTGAAATGCTTTGCGTATAGATATTGTAGTTATTATGCTTATTGGAGTGATGAAGAAAGTACTGTACAGTAACGTATTGTTGTGCCACGAAAAAGGCTGTCTCATTGCTGCTATACCACAAAAGTTCCTACTAAAACATGTTTTACTTTCCAGAATAATACAGAAAAGCTGTGCAGATATAAAACAGATACACCGCAAAAGCAACATTGTAAATTGTCACTCATTAGTAGTGTCGTGATAAAATCGTGTAGCTGTCACATAAACTAACCTCTGTGTCATCTGGTATCTCTCAGAAAGCACTTTAATTTCAGAATGTATTTTCAAATAAACCAAAATGTTGCATTAAAATCTTATTAACAGTACTGGTAAATGTTCTAAGTATGTGAGCCTGATAGTCGTTACGTAATCGTGCAGCTAACAAGCAAGAATGTACACACAATAACACTGTGTCGTCTGTTCACTGTAACAATGCCTTCGTAATTTCTGTTTAAATAAGTTCTCTTGGTTCTTGACTGGATGTTTAACTTCAAACATTGTTGCATGTTAACAGTTTCTTAAGTCTGATAAAGCATACTAGAAATGTGAAGTGAAAAGTTTTATGGCAAAGACAAAGTTAAAAAGCAGATTATCTTTCTATAAACGGTTTCACATGTGAAATGTGGTGTAAACCTTTACTCTTCATAGTACTCACAGTTTGATTTGAATGCAATTGTCATGTTGTATACGTCGGTAAAGAATGCTAAAATTTTTCTCAAGGCTACCGTCTTATGTTATTTTTCTCGGAGCCAGCGGGCACACGCGGCTGCCTGCTGTGCGAGTCATTGTCTATTGTCTCTTTGTTGGCGCGCGTCGTTATTGGGATTTGGAGACCCAACTTCTACAAATTCACCGTGACGAGAGGGCCCTGCTCTATTTGAATCCCGCCAGTTCTGATGCAATTCAGGTCTGTCGTTACGATTATATCGTCTGTCGTCATGTCGGTAGATTCCATAGTTTCTTTCTTGTCGGTCACGTGGTGGAGAATTTCTTCCTGAATCGTAACTGCGCGCTGGACCGTTGCGTCTAAAGTTATTCTGTCTCCCTTGATAATAATTGTTTTGGTTCCAATATTGTCTGTTTCTATGATTGTCTCTGACATATTCATTACTTCGGAAATGCGATCTTTCCCTGTAACTATTACTCTGCCAGTGTTTGTCATATGGGTGGTGTCTGTTTTGGACACGATTTGCGTTGTAAGAATAGCCTTGTCGTGTCCAGTTATTGTTTCTGTCGTCACGGAATTGTGACGTATGTGTCCTGTAGTGATTGTTTTCCTGTTTTCGCATCCGGCGACTGTCTGTGTCAATTTCTAATTCTTGTAGGAGTCCCTGAAAAGCTTCAATGTCGTCTTTGCAACGTCCTGCTAAAATAATATGTCGTAAATGTTCAGGCAATGTGAGTAAGCAAATGCGGATGAGTTCTGAGGGGCTGTATGGGTTTGAAAGATACTGATTCTTATGCAACATGTCTTCAAAATATTTCATAAGACTGGAAAATTCAGATTGTTCAAAGTGTTTCATCATCATGATGCTATGTTTTACTCGGTCTTGTGTAGCTTGAGACCAATATGCTGAGAGGAAGGCATGGTAAAACTCTCCTTCACTGTGGCAATCGTGAATGACCGACCGCATTCTTACAGCTGGTTCATTCTCTAAGTAGCCACACATAAATTCTAATCTGTGCTCCAATGACCAGTTGGGAGGAAAACAATGAGAGAATTGCTGGAGCCATGCTTGTGGATGAATGTCGTTGCCAGAATTCTTAAATGTTTTGAATTTACGTGTAGTAATGAACAGCTTATAGTCAAAATCATCGTGTCGGCGAGTAGCATATCGGTCATTGTTACGTCGTGTCGGCGGTTCCATCTCAAAATCCAATGCGCCTTGCCAATTTCTTTCATAATTTCCGAAATGTCCTGTGTTATTATTTTGTGGTTGTTCCGTATTTCTATGTCCCTCTTCCCGTACTGGAGCGCGAGTGTCCTCTGAAATATGTAATTCTTGTATTACCTGCGTCAACTGATCTTGTACTTCCCGGATTTCTCTTTTGTACTGTGTATTGATTTGATTTTGATTTTGTTTGAATTTTCTAATTTGTTCATACTCTTCTGTGTCAGTGAAGGCTACAGGTCTTGTGTCATTCAGATCATCATCTACCTTTGTAGATAAGTTAGTGACCTGATCCGAAAGTTCGGCTACTTTCTCCGATAGTGAACACATTTCCTCAGTGTGTTTTTCTGAACCAAGTTTCAGAGTGTCCATTTGTGTTGAAATCGAATCTACTGTGTCCTTCAAGTTTTCCTGAGTTTTTGCAAGTTGCGTAACCGAATCGGTAGATGCAACTGAGTCAAATTTAGCTTGCAAGGTCTCATGATTTTCATGAACAGTAGTTTGCAGTTCTTTTATGGCTGCTTCATGATTCTGTAGTGAATTTTCATGACGCGAAAAAATAGGTTGGAAATGCTCACAAATTTGTGTTTTTACGTCATTACAGACTTTTTGACATTTCGATTCAATGTGATGTAACTCAGTAGTTAAATCCTCACGTGTTTGTTCAAGAGTTTGCTCCAATGAGTCTTTTGAAGATTTTGTTCCATTGCGTTTAACTGTTGCTGTGTTTGTCTCTGATTTTGTTCCACTGTGTCTAACTTTTTAAGCTTTTGTTGTGTTTTCCCCATTTGTTGTATTAATTGTAATAACAATGCACTGGTGTCTGGAACATGTTCCTCAGCGCTTTTCGGCAGTGAATTTGCACCGGAAACATTCACATTTTGACAAGCAGAAAATGTGTCTTGACTTATTTGAGAAAACGGTGAGGATCCAAAACCTGAATCTACAGTATTTGCGAGATCGTGTCGTGTCATTTCGGATTCCTGAGCCGAGCTATTGCCGACCGATCGATCGATAATGCTTCCATGCTCACTATTTGTTTCACTGCCTACGCCATTGTTTGCCGCCCGCTCCATTTCCCTATGCACAATTACCAAATTACTACTTTGAACATCAGTTAATTCATTACTCGGTGGCGCTAACACACTGCTTTCGTTTTCACTGTCATTTCTCAGTTTACTTTAGAGCCTAGTATTACGTTTTTCACACGCCATTATTGTCACAGTATTTCACACGACAACACAGAAAAACACAATTTGAAGAGCAAAAATAAGAGAACACATTAACATAACACTGAAAATAATATCTAGTTGATTGCAGCTGCGAAATACTTGGTGCAAATCTACATGCATGCCACACCTGTTTTACTGTACAACAATGAAAGACTGCAACTACAAAGGAGATTCTCTCTACAATTACGCGCTAGCAATAAACAAAATCTACACTAATTACACAAACTACAAGAAAAAATCAGAAGATTCCAGTGAGGAATCCTAGGCTAAGGGTCGACATATGAAACGTCCCCTTTGAAAAATTTTACACGACTGTGTTTAAACTGACACACAATATTTTTAGCGCAACGCAATCTGACTTTCAATAATCTCTACAAGAGAATGGCCCTGACTAACATAAACCTGTACTTTTCACAAATCACTTACCTCACAAAAATCTTGGTTACTCCCACTACTGCAAAACAGCAAGCGCCACTACTGCCAGCTAAATAAAAGATTCAAACTATGGTAGGCACTAACTACTGATAGGGATAGTTAGCAAATGAAAGATATTAATAGAGAACAAACTATGTATTTACCTTGATATCATCATATACATATATATATAGAGCAGCTCATGACAAATTTCAAAACTCCGCCATCTCTCTCCCCACATCCACCACTGCTGGCGGCTCACCTCCAACTGCGCAACGCTACGCGCTGTTCACAGCCAGCTGCCTAACACTACAATGGCGAGTATTACAACAATGCAAAGCAGCCACAGACTGCACACAGCACAGCCAGTGATTTTCATACAGAGGTGGCGTTACCAAAAAAAACCTAAACAGCCTACTTACAAAGGTACTCATATTGACATCACTATTGAATTGTGTGACTCTCTAAAAATCTAGGCAAACATCATATGCTTTCAGATAATTATTTGGTGGATTGAGGTTCCACATTTATTGAGGAGAAACTTTATTTCTACGATTATTTTGGTAGATATTCTGAATATTCTGAAATTTTGTGTGATCGACCAAAGAAGATTCAAAGAACTGATTATTCTTCCTTTTTGTCTGGAAGGCATCACAAATTCTCTAGAATTATAGCAATTGGTGATATCTAGTTCAAAATTTCTCACACTTTTCTAGGAAGCAATCTCTTTGGTTTATGGTTCAAACGAAGCTATGGGAATCATTGAGATTTTAGTCTTTCTTGCTCTAGCATGAGTTAATATTCTGGTTCATATCTAACCACAAGAACATGTATTTCCATTGATTCCATAACAACATCTTGGATGCTAGCTTGATTATGGTCAGCCCACTGATGGCCATGTAAAAATAACAGTTATACCTCCTTCCCACATTATTTCTTTATAATCTTTGCAAAATCCACCAAATATTTCTAATGGATAAAGTACTTCATTTTTCTTACTTTTTATCCTCTCATTATTGAGGATATGGCCCTCCATGATTAACTCATTGGCTAGAGATGAAGTCAGTTGCATACAGGTGAAGAAATGAATCGATATTCTTTTCTAGACAGAATATTGTTTCCTTTGTTTATGGTGATAACCTCAAACAGCCGGCTGGAGTGGCTAAGCGGTTCTAGGCCTACAGTCTGGAACCGCGCGACCGCTACGGTTGCAGGTTCGAATTCTGCCTCAGGCATGGATGTTTGTGATGACCTTAGGTTAGTTAGGTTTAAGTAGTTCTAAGTTCTAAGGGACTGATGACCTCAGAAGTTACGTCTCATAGTGCTCAGAGCCATTTGAACCATTTTTAACCTCAAACAGCTTTGCCACATAGTTGTTAATCAATTTTTTATTGGATTTTCTATCATACATTGGATAATCTGTACTATCAGCTTCAGTAGTACTAATGCTCAAGTTCAGCATGATTAGGATGAACTCAACCATCTCCAATATTTATGTTAGTCTCTGCGGTCTTGTTGGGGAGATTTATGTTGTTTTTAGTCTTCTCATTCACATGGAACTGATAGCTCTTTACTTTGTTCATTGTCTATTAAAAATTATAAATTATGATGCCATTTCCAAAATAACTTTTACAGTAGCACCATTGAAGTTAGTAAATTTGCCATTTTCATCAGTTATAGTAATTTCTAAATCCTGAAAAGGATCAAAATTTGGAATATATACAGGATAACGTGGTTCATGAGTTAGTGATCCACCAAATTCAGCATTACACTTGAAGGAAGCAATGATGTTGGTTTCCTGATGAAAACGACCAGTATGTTTTACAAACGTGCCATCAGCTGTATTAAAATTTGTAGTAATTAATTTGAATGGAATAAATTGAGGCACATTGTTGCCAGCAGTTTTTTTATTAGCTTCAATGGTTTGGTAACCAAATCCAAGCACTCTTCCAATACTATTCTTTATATCCATATATAATTTAACATCACCCTCAATAATCACTATGTTTAAAGTTTCATCTACTTTAATGTGAACATTTGGCTTTTTTAATTAATAATTTTTTCCAAGTTTTTCAGATTATATTGTCCAACAGGAATCACTATTGTTTCTCCATCACAATGTAATTCATTATTTTTTATATAATATTTGGAGCTAAAAGAGTTATATAAAAACCAACTAGTGCAACACTGCTGTAACTTTCTTGTATAGGCACATTCAGTCTTTCTTTGAGACCATGTGACTGGCGACAGAGTTGAAATAGGGACTCATTTAATATTAATATAAATTTGTTTAATTAAATGGTAACCAAAGATAAGAATTTCAGAGAAGAAATTTAAATGTAAACACAGTAAGCTTTTACCAAATTCTATTCAATGTGGAAAAATAGGTCTAAACAGTTGTGGGAAAACTTCGCTAATGAATGACAAATATATTTTAGCTCCAGGATGACTGAAATACAATAAAAACAATCACTTGTATGTTTATTAAAAGAGTTTAGATCAACTGAAATACTCGCACTTTATAAAAATATGCAAAAAATTGAAGATAAAATTAATATAAAAAGGGCTACCTTTATTCAAAATAATGATAAAATTATGCCACTAGATGTATGTGAACATAATCCAGTTATTATATTTGATGGTTTCATTCTTGAAAAACGAGGTGTACTTAGAGAATATTGTACTAGAGGTAGACATAAAGGAATAGACTGTTTTTATTTAGCTTATTATTTATTTTTAAACTTTTTGGTCAAGATGATACAAATTTAGGTCACATCTGTCATGAATTTGATGATGGTGATTTAAAATTGGATGATTTTAAAGAAAAGTGTAATAAATGTAAAAATCGGGGCCAATTCGCTTTTTTTGAAGTAGGTATGAGTAATACATGAAAAGAAGGAAATTACAAACGTAAGATAATAAACTTCTTAATTAACTAATGTTCGTTATCCTTAATAAATGTTTGCAATTTGTGACCCAGAGGTTGTTCAAAAACTATAGTGACATAGAAGGATAAATGACAGTTCAAGGCGGAAACAGTTGTAGAATTTTGGAACACGTATTATGTTCGAGTATAATGACTTTCCTGGAGACTAGAAATCTACTCTGTAGGTATCAGCACGAGTTTCGAAAAAGACGGTCGTGTGAAACCCAGCTCGCGCTATTCGTCCACGAGAGTCAGAGGGCCATAGACATGGGCTCACAGGTACATGCCGTGTTTCTTGACTTCCGCAAGGCGTTAGATACAGTTCCCCACAGTCGTTTAATGAACAAAGCAAGAGCATATGGACTATCAGACCAATTGTGTGATTGGATTGAGGAGTTCCTAGATAACAGAACTCAGCATGTCATTCTCAATGGAGAGAAGTCTTCCGAAGTAAGAGTGATTTCAGGTGTGCCACAGGGGAGTGTCATGGGACCGTTGCCGTTCACAATATACATAAATGACCTTGTGGATAACATCGGAAGTTCACTGAGGCTTTTTGCAGATGATGCTGTGGTGTATCGAGAGGTTGTAACAATGGAAAATTGTACTGAAATGCAGGAGGATCTGCAGCGAATTGATGCATGGTGCAGGGAGTGGCAATTGAATCTCAATGTAGACAAGTGTAATGTGCTGCGAATACATAGAAAGATAGATCCCTTATCATTTAGCTACAAAATAGCAGGTCAGCAACTGGAAGCAGTTAATTCCATAAATTATCTGGGAGTACGCATTAGGAGTGATTTAAAAAGGAATGATCATATAAAGTTGATCGTCGGTAAATCAGATGCCAGACAGATTCATTGGAAGAATCCTAAGGAAATGCAATCCGAAAACAAAGGAAGTAGGTTACAGTATACTTGTTCGCCCACTGCTTGAATACTGCTCAGCGGTGTGGGATCCGTACCAGATAGGGTTGATAGAAGAGATAGAGAAGATCCAACGGAGAGCAGCGCGCTTCGTTACAGGATCATTTAGTAATCGCGAAAGCGTTACGGAGATGATAGATAAACTCCAGTGGAAGACTGTGCAGGAGAGACGCTCAGTAGCTCGGTACGGGCTTTTGTTAAAGTTTCGAGAACATACCTTCACCGAAGAGTCAAGCAGTATATTTCTCCCTCCTACATATATCTCGCGAAGAGACCATGAGGATAAAATCAGAGAGATTAGAGCCCGCACTGAAGCATACAGACAATCCTTCTTTCCACGAACAATACGAGACTGGAATAGAAGGGATAACCGATAGAGGTACTCAGGGTACCCTCCGCCACACACCGTCAGGTGGCTTGCGGAGTATGGATGTAGATGTTCCAAAAATGAACAGCATAGAGACAAAAGTGCTGACACTATCTGCAGGACCTGACCATCATTTTGTAGGACATTGCTCAAGCACATACAGTGCAAACTGTTACTGATTTGTTTGACTGATGGGCTGCTAACTGCTATTACACCAACTGCTCTCCCCTGACTTAAGTCCTCGTGAATTAAGCTCGATTTCTAAACTGAAGGAAACACTTCACGGTATTCGCTTGAGAACTGCTACAAATTTGTAGGGCAATAGACCGCGCTGCTCGAACTGTCAACACAACTGGCACTGCTAAGAGTATCCTTCGACATCCTCATCGCTGGCAATGGGTTATGCACGATGCTGGTGACTACTTTGAAGGTCAATAAAACTTTGAAACACGTATCTGTTTTATATGAGCTGCAAATAAATAGTTGCCACTATAAAAGTTACAACCCTCATAGTTAACTTAACTGAACAATTTCAGAAAGAATTAAGCGAGATTTTTAAAGCAACTAAATGCTAAAGAATTTTGTAAGAAAGAACTTAAAGAACTTATGAAAAAATATAATAGTAATCATTATTCAACTTCTTCATAATTAAAAGCACCTGTTGTTGAAAGATTTAACAGAACATTTAAAGAAAGTATGTGGAAAAAATTTGACTTACAAGGAAATTATAAATTCATTCATTTAGTTAAAAATATAGTTGATAGATACAACAGTACAAAACATTCGACAATAAGAATGTATCCAATAGACATTAGTGATAAAAATTGTAAGCCAGTTGTCATTGTATCTAATGATAAACCTAAATACAGGATGTCTCACAAAAGACACCCAGGAAGGGTCCACAGGTTGCGAGGCACAGCCACCAGCCACTGCGACTGCATCCACCACCCTGCGGCGCACCCGACTCTCAGACACTAATCTGCTGGTAGTCAGCTGCATGCGTACTTCCCCTGAGTTAAGCATAAACAACGTTGCCATCTGATTAACTTAAGCTTACCCTTATTTACAGCAGGTGCTCAAAATGATATCCCTCCACCGTAAGAGCAGCCTGACATGTTCTGAACACATCAGCAAACACTCGACGAATTTCAGTTGCCCAAATCGGAGAAATGACTAGCCGAACCATGTCTTCTAAGTCTTCGAATGTGTGGGGATTGGTTGCGTACACCTCGTCTTTCAACAGTCTCCAAAGATAAAAATCATATGGTTTAGATCTGGAGAACTAGGAGGCCAGTCAGCTATCCTATCATCAAAAACACTTCGTATTGATGTCATAGAAGCATTGGCGATGTGTGGTCTTGCGTTGTCCTGCGTAAAATAACAGTACATCTTTTTGTTAGGTGTCAGTTCACGAAGAAAGGATGTAGTATTTTGTTCACATACCTGTCGGAATCTGCACTTTCATGGAAAAATATTAGTCCAATCGTCTTGCAATAATTGCACACCACTTCTGTTGTCACATCATGCAGAGGTTGTTGATGCAATTCGTGAGGATTTTCGGAGCTCCAAACATTGATTGTTCTGAGAGTTTATGTACTCTGACAAATGCAGTCATGTTTCATCAGAAAAAATGCATCTCATTATCAGCTTCTCCACTGTACACAGACTATAGCAGCTAGTTGCAATAAAGACATCGAGCAACAGTATCTGAGTTCCTCAGCTGATGCACTATCATTATTTTGTATGGTTTCAGTTTCAGCTTCTGCACAGCTCTGTGAGCAGATGCTCTTGACACACCAGTCTAAAGCTCCAAACGGCGCAGAGATTTTCTCGGACTTCTTTCCAAGGCTTTCCAAGGCACTGGTTGACGTGGCCGGATGTAGATGGGAGTGTCAGTTGCGCGTGAAAATGATAGGTTTCTAGTACCTTCTAGAACAATTTCAGCGTAGTAATACTGTTCCGGTATCAGAAAGAGCGCAGCATTGTGAATGCTACGACGAACCCCCCCTCCCCACTGTGGAACTTCGATGGCGATATAGGGGGATATCTGCGTCGAGAAAAAATAGTCCCACTTGTTCTTAAACCTTCAGGTTAAGAAAAATATTTTTTAAATTTAATCTAAAGCACGTAATTGAGGACAGGGCTTAAGAAAACGGTTTCCTCGCTTACATGTTATTTTCTTTTATTAGTTTATAAAATGAGTAAAGACGTGATTGCTCATCAGCGCGGAGGTATGAATAAAGTGACGGGAAGCACTAGTTTTAGCGTTGTCACTTTCGCTCAGGAGAGTTTCTTGGTGGGAAGCTTCTTAATGGACAGACCCGTATCTGACCGCTCCAATGAAATTATAACTTTATTCGGTCTGTAAGTACCTTTACAGTACAAATGGCTTTCCAGGCACTGCTCCAAGTGTCTGGAACCCCAGTTGAGTAGCGAAAGGTTATTCTGCAATTTAACACGCCAGTTAAACCATATGCGGGGCTGTGACTTTGACTGCATGATACGAAGTGTCATTGGAACTGTGATGAACTGTAGAACGAAGGTAGAACCGCGTATCACAATGAAGATGCAGTCTCATCTTCATGGATTAGTGATTTCTAGCATGGTTCGATGCTGGTGTGAATTTCCGATAAGTCTTCAAGGTTTTACTGTACACAGGATGGCCGTAAAGTCGAATGCAGTTAAGCAAATCTAAATTCATTGTGTAATGTGGCAATGTTCAGATGAGCGAGTGTTTGTTGTAGTGTCATCATTAGAATTCCAACGTGGAAGTGCTAAATTAATTGTTTAGCTCTGAGTGAAACTGGTGTCTAAATTCTATGTATGTAAAGAGAAGACAGATTATTCTAGATGGGGCTAATGTATACTGCATTGTTCTGAAGGATAGAGCATCATTCATTGTGAAGATAATTTATGAACATAAGTAAGAGATGTGTCATCATAAGGTGTACAAGGGAAGACTCCATTATTTGTCTGCTCTCGGATTAACTACAGGTGCCAAACATTACAGTAACAGCAATCCCTCGCAGATGTAATATGTGCTTTTTTTGGAGGACACTGCACCTCTGAATTATATTTTATTTATCACGGTGGGTCTGTGTTCTTATTTGCTGCGACACCCTTTTTCCCTACAATATTACTTGGTTGATTAATTGCTTCCCAAGATTGCTTACAGTGAGTAGCATTGAGAGTGGGAGAGCAGGACTATGTTTGAGAGCCAAACATCTTCGAGAAGTATAAAGGCCATGATCTGTTGTGCTTATGACACATTGAGAGATTGCAGGGTATTCTCACTTTTGATACGGTGTCATGCTGCTTCATGTTAGTAGGGAAGGTGATCTTTATTACTTGGTTGCTATATTTAATACAACTTGACTTCATTCATATGATGAAATGGGGGGTAGGCTTTACCCGTGTTCAGAGGAAGAGGGTGCCAAGCTAATTGACTGCAGTAAAAGTGTACAGCAGCTGAGGGCCGAGGGGAGCTTTCTCTCTGCGAAACGTGGTGGAAACGTTTGCTGACAGGCAAGTCCCCTGGTCTCATTAGCCGGCCGCGGTGGTCTAACGGTTCTAGGCGCTCAGTCCGGAACCGCGCGACTGCTACGGTCGCAGGTTCGAATCCTGCCTCGGGCATGGATGTGTGTGATGTCCTTAGGTTAGTTAGGTTTAAGTAGTTCTAAGTTCTAGGGGACTGATGACCTCAGAAGTTAAGTCCCATAGTGCTCAGAGCCATTTGAACCTGGTCTCACCGTGCAGACACATTGGGTGGCAGCAGTCGGTCGGCGGCCGCGTCCAGGTAGGCTGACTAGTGCCGACGAGTCGCTGCAGCTATGAGCAGAGCATTGTAAGATATGATGACTGGCAATAAAGCAGAGGATGGGCCGTTGTTAGGTAGAAAGCAGATAAGATGGCTGTGAGTTTGTGCGAATTTCCGTGGGACAGGGCAGTGGCGTCTAGGTGTCCAGACTCTGCTACATAACATATTTATGAAGGCACGAGGCTTTTAGCGAGTTTATGGCTGTGCTATGGAAAGTTCGAAATGGATGCAACAGTGGAGATAACGATCTTTTTGTGGAGGGCAGTGGTTCCATCCAAGTCATGCTTTTAGCAAAGACACAGCATAAGTGCATGAGAAAGAGGGCGCGAAGCTGAATTTTTTTTTCCTTTTTTCCCAATTAATTTTTAAAGTCACTGGTTGGTCAAATCTGTATGTAGAGCAAGGGGGCAGTCTCCCAGCTTCGAATGCCGAGCTGCAGCTCGTGATTGGCTTGTGCTAAACTGGGTGTAGTCTAAGCATGTAAATGTGCTATGGTACTGAGCTGCACTGAAAACCTGTTGAGAAAGAGAAGAACACTCTTGTACTGGCCCGCCGGCCGAAGTGGCCGAGCGGTTCTAGGCGCTACAGTCTGGAGCCGCGCGACCGCTACGGTCGCAGGTTCGAATCCTGCCTCGGGCATGGATGTGTGTGATGTCCTTAGGTTAGTTAGGTTTAAGTAGTTCTAAGTTGTATGGGATTGATGACCTCAGAAGTTACGTCTCATAGTGCTCAGAGCCATTTGTACTGGCCCTTCGCTAGTAAAGAACAGCAGGTCCTTACCTAGATGGTGAGACTTGTGTCCTTCGCTTGTGTGCCACTTAGAACCTGTGCCAGTCACCGTCTGAACCATAAAAGGTACTGCTTCTTGCATCACGCATAATGTAACAAATGTTAGGTGGACGTTGGCCCCTGTGTGACCAGATTAATACAATCTATGTGGCACCAAGGCTCTCAAGTGACTGATCACTGGCACCGATACCTTAATAACAGTATGCAACTCATGTTATATCACTTTCCAGCATTCGGTTTAGTCATAATGGTAGTCAGGTACAATAAATCTCAGAGTAATAAACTGCTCAACCGACTCTGATAACTTCCATTATGAATTATACGATTTTAGAAATAAAAGCAAGAAGTTATTTAAAACTATGTAAAAGATTTTATGAAAATAAAATTAGCAACCAGTCCATATAATTTTGAAAACAATGAGTTATATATCAAAACAGTTAAACACAAATTGGGTAGTGACTTAGATCCCAATAAGATAAAAGAAAGTTCAGGAAAACTAACTGTTGCTCTTTATGGAGAAAATTTGGACAACGACAAAATATGAGTAAAACTGAGCATGTTACAGATTTACAATAGTTTTATGAGATACTACTGGATGATCGATTAAATAATATAGATATAAATTTTATTAATGAGCATACAATACAGATGAAGTACAATTTCAAGGATTATTATGTAGAAAATACACTCCTGGAAATTGAAATAAGAACACCGTGAATTCATTGTCCCAGGAAGGGGAAACTTTATTGACATATTCCTGGGGTCAGATACATCACATGATCACACTGACAGAACCACAGGCACATAGACACAGGCAACAGAGCATGCACAATGTCGGCACTAGTACAGTGTATATCCACCTTTCGCAGCAATGCAGGCTGCTATTCTCCCATGGAGACGATCGTAGAGATGCTGGATGTAGTCCTGTGGAACGGCTTGCCATGCCATTTCCACCTGGCGCCTCAGTTGGACCAGCGTTCGTGCTGGACGTGCAGACCGCGTGAGACGACGCTTCATCCAGTCCCAAACATGCTCAATGGGGGACAGATCCGGAGATATTGCTGGCCAGGGTAGTTGACTTACACCTTCTAGAGCACGTTGGGTGGCACGGGATACATGCGGACGTGCATTGTCCTGCTGGAACAGCAAGTTCCCTTGCCGGTCTAGGAATGGTAGAACGATGGGTTCGATGACGGTTTGGATGTACCGTGCACTATTCAGTGTCCCCTCGACGATCACCAGTGATGTACGGCCAGTGTAGGAGATCGCTCCCCACACCATGATGCCGGGTGTTGGCCCTGTGTGCCTCGGTCGTATGCAGTCCTGATTGTGGCGCTCACCTGCACGGCGCCAAACACGCATACGACCATCATTGGCACCAAGGCAGAAGCGACTCTCATCGCTGAAGACGACACGTCTCCATTCGTCCCTCCATTCACGCCTGTCGCGACACCACTGGAGGCGGGCTGCACGATGTTGGGGCGTGAGCGGAAGACGGCCTAACGGTGTGCGGGACCGTAGCCCAGCTTCATGGAGACGGTTGCGAATGGTCCTCGCCGATACCCCAGGAGCAACAGTGTCCCTAATTTGCTGGGAAGTGGCGGTGCGGTCCCCTACGGCACTGCGTAGGATCCTACGGTCTTGGCGTGCATCCGTGCGTCGCTGCGGTCCGGTCCCAGGTCGACGGGCACGTGCACTTTCCGCCGACCACTGGCGACAACATCGATGTACTGTGGAGACCTCACGCCCCACGTGTTGAGCAATTCGGCGGTACGTCCACCCGGCCTCCCGCATGCCCACTATACGCCCTCGCTCAAAGTCCGTCAACTGCACATACGGTTCACGTCCACGCTGTCGCGGCATGCTACCAGTGTTAAAGACTGCGATGGAGCTCCGTATGCTACGGCAAACTGGCTGACACTGACGGCGGCGGTGCACAAATGCTGCGCAGCTAGCGCCATTCGACGGCCAACACCGCGGTTCCTGGTGTGTCCCCTGTGCCGTGCGTGTGATCATTGCTTGTACAGCCCTCTCGCAGTGTCCGGAGCAAGTATGGTGGGTCTGACACACCGGTGTCAATGTGTTCTTTTTTCCATTTCCAGGAGTGTAATATGGATAAGTATATTTTTGTAGCAGTGTTCAATACATCAAATGCTAGGCTTAGGTTGTATGACAGTTTAGGAAAAAAAAAGTTATATATTTTGATACAGACAGCATAGTATACATCAATGATGGTGTAGTCAATGCAGAAAAATGTGGTATATTGAGTAAATGGGTGGATGAATTAGGAGGTAATAAATGGATTAAAAATTGGGCTTCGACTGGATGTAAGAGTTATTGTTATGAGAAAAATGATAAAAGCACAGTGATGAAGATACAGAGCCTCACTTTAAACTGTAAAAATATTCGGAAGTTGATCGGTGAATCTACGATAAGATTAGATTAGTTAGGTTTAAGTAGTTCTAAGTTGTATGGGATTGATGACCTCAGAAGTTACGTCTGATAGTGCTCAGAGCCATTTGTACTGGCCCTTCGCTAGTAAAGAACAGCAGGTCCTTACCTAACTTGTTGGTTGATTTGATTTTTAGTACTGACAGCTATGGTGATCTGATTGTACTCTAATAGTATTTTTTCTTTCACGAAAAAATACTATTAGAGTACAATCAGATCACCATAGCTGTCAGTACTAAAAATCAAATCAACCAACAAGTTAAGAAAGAATTCTCATTTCATTGTGATAAAAGAAATTATGATACAGTGCCTTGTGGCTATTAAAATTAAAATAATTTTTTTATATCTTCTATGAAAGCTTAAAAATAATGATAATGAATTTTACGATATAAAATTTATAGTTTAATTTTTAAATTCAAAATTTAACTTCGAGTTTCAATTTTTTATATTAAAGCTCTAAGTCGCTGGTACCCTGCCACCGCCACCTGGTTCATTATTAGTTTTTTGAGCTATCCAGTTTTAATATTTTGTGTTCAATTATTAATCGTTTTTTATACCAATGCATGTAGTGTGAGGGTTGCTAGGATTTTCTAAACCAAAGCCAGGCTTTCTTTCTTCTAACATTACAATTTCAAACTGAACAAAATCGGGATTTAACATATGTCTTTAATGTCAGTTTCGTCTCAGTGAGACACACACAAAAGTTTGAGAGACGTACATACATTAAGCATTATAACTAACCATCTTTACCTTTGTGAAGCCACGAGAGAACCTTACACCATTCGTCATTAAAATTGGCTTCAATTTCAGTTTTGCTTCTTTTTTGACACTGGTACTTCATTAGTTTCGGTGACAGCGAATCCAGTTGTAAAAATGGTTCACCATCAGTAACAACAACCAGCTGTTTCGATCGATTGCTGACTCGCTACTGTCTCTGACGTAAGTTACACGATAGCAAGCCCTGCCCCCATACTCACCGCCACCGCGCGGAGTCAATAAGCCACAGCTGCTTCTGGAAGCTGAAGTCACAATACAATGATGTTCGCGATAGAAACTGAAATCGTCATATGTATCGATATTTTTAATAAAGATCGTAACTGCAGCAATTACGTCTACTTACCACAAGAAAAGGAAACACTCAAACTAAAGTGAAGTGCAACGCACAGTAAGAAAGCAAACAATAATGGCTACCTTACACAGTACTGTTAGATATGAAGGTAACCTTGGCTGCAGCCAAAAGCAAATTGCTGTCAACAGAAACCAATCGTCTTCTACCGACTGAGGACTTCTTTCTTCGGTCCTAAATCGCCATTTGGCCATCGTCATACAACGAATCAGGTCAAAGGAATTTGATCAACCATCTTAAAGTTGACATTCTGAACGGCTGTTGAGTGAAAATCTTATTAGGACTAAGAGCTGCGTTATTTTTAAGTTCACTTATATCTACAAGAGTGTCTCTTAATTCATTTAATGAACGAACTATATTGTATGAAATATTATCCGTTCCGGTGTAATTGGGATTTTTATGTATCCCGACAAGGTTTAAACGGGGGTCGGGATTTCAAGAGAAAAATCGGAACAATCCAGGCCATAAGTGGGGTACCTGACAACCCTGGTGTGACATACCAAGTGATGTTGATTGTGTCTGCATTAGACAGTAGACATCACACGTATTTTCTTTTCTTTTTGAAAGTGAATTTGCTTCAAAAAGAAACGAGTAACGTGGAGCAAGACTGGAAAACTTTAGAGTACCCAAAGCTCAAGCCTGTTCAGAGCAACGAGAAGCAATATGGACACCATAAAGAGTACTCACTGCTCGATCCAGTCGAACACTACTCGGTGATTTTCAACTTGGTGCAGCCTATTAAACGCAAATGATTACACTCTTCGTACAAGTGTCTTTATTGGAAAACTGGATTAATTGTGCGTGTATTGGAGTGCGATCAAACTTCAGTATGAAACCGCAGCATGTGCTATGCGGGGGAAAAAGGGAAACTGCCAGAATTAGAATCACCATCCGAATCATCATCAACGATGACATCAGGTGACAAGCCGTTCGCAGCGTTTCTTGGCATACATACGCAAGTAGGCCTACAGTTCATGTTTGCAAATGACATCGTTCGGGGCAACAAATATGGTGCTTGAGAATTACATAACAACATACAAAGTGCAAGTGTAAATTTATCATCGTGCAGAATCACTATTACCGCTGCCGAACGCAGACCACAAACTCGGAAAAAGACGATGAACAACATCATAAAAGCTACAAATTTGAATGGAAAGTTTACTAATCCCGACAGGTATGTCATTCGAATTCAAACGTATGCAGTTTCTAGTGCGACTAGCATGTACAATGACAAAGCGTAGGACCAATCGCTACAAATGTGTACTAAACTCGGCATATCCGTGCTTCTCATTACTACGGCTGTATGAGGCTTGCTCACGCACGTCGAAAAACCTTCTCATTTATTCGTGTACGCACCAGACGGAAAAACAAAACGTCAAAAAGCACTTCAGTAAACAGAATATAACACAGGCGCAGGTGTCGTTACGTACGCTCCTGTTTAACCACTGGTTCTACACATGCTTCGCTGTCATAGTAGCACAATCAAAATGTTACGGTATGACGAACCCATTTCCGGATGACCGAACATATTGCCCCACTGTAGCTCACTCAGCTGCTGATATTGCGCCTTTGACGTCAACGAGACATTGTTATTTTATTACTTTTAACGTGAAGTTTACTCAGTGTCCGGTTTGGCGTAATACAAACATTTTGGAACATACAGGAGAGAACGCTGTTTTTCCTACGCGTTCACAAATCTCTCTGCAGTCGTTAACCTCACTACTGCACTGCCCCTCACTTCCTCCCACCGAGGTTTTGTTCATCAGTGCCACTATATCCGGAAATTTCATTTTTTAAAACGTTAGTTATAGAGTCATGAAATTTTCTTCTCCACTGAGGCACGTATTGACATGCGTGATTAGTTTTAAGAGGGACGAACAAGGGCCGATGGAACTTAGAAATTAAAAAAAAGCGTGTATAACACTTTTAACAGTTTGAGGACAAACGGAAAACGAGGAAATGAAAGTAAAAAAACTGATAAAAGAGCTTTGGACTGTGAAAGGAGTGTGGTGAATAGAGAAAAACAGAAGCTCTAAAAATGTATAAGATAAATCAACCACCGAGTTTACTCTGAGGATTTGAAGGCTGATCGACCTCCGGCGCGAAAGAATATTGTGCGAAAGTATGTTAGAACGTAGTAACTAGAACTAGAAAAAAAATGTCACCTTGCTGCAAATTCTACCAGGCAAATAAATCAAAGACAGAGATTAGAATCAAAACCATGACATATTTTTATATACTTTTCATTTTGTATCCTCGTAGAGCCGACTGTTTGAACTGTGGCCCCAGAGTCTTTTCAGACAATTAGTCGTCGAACTGATACTAGAGCAGAGAAAGATCCACTTGCTAGTATTTGAAAGAGGGTATCAGTTCCGTTAATTGCCTTAAATCCAAGGACAACCTCCCAAACACCTTGGCCGCAACGGGGAGTGAGAATTATGTGTGAGACAATATCGTCTTGTGAAAAATATGAAAGCCTAGAGTATGTGTAACCTATCTGTTTATGTGTACAATAAAGTCGAGTAGTTGTTAGAAAAATAGAGTGTACCTGCGTCGTTGCCTACTGCAGGCGATGCGATCGACGGCAACTGACGTGGTTTAAATTATTTTTCTTGGTTTGTTCTTTCACTCCCAGCAACTATCATGACTTAAATTTCTTTTTCTTGTTTTGTTCTTTCATTCCCTCGTCCGCAAGGGTCTGGCAGCTATATAAACATTTACTATGACACAAATTATTTTGAAATATTAAAAAAAGATAAAATACGGACATGGTTTTAAATTCATTAAAGCGAAAGTAACAAACTTAATAACGATAAAATAAATACTGCCGAAACTGTGAAGCACTTCAAAATGCTAAAATTGGATGGACCTCTACTGGAGTGGGATAGTTTGGGAAACAAGGGGTTTAGTCGTTCCGGTGATATATAAGATGTATACGAAAATGTCCAGGGAATGTGAGGCGAGAAGAGAATTTGATATGCTAGTAAATAAATGAAATACTAGACAGAGACACATTAAGGGGTAAACAGAATTCTTTGGTTGCGGGTGGGATGAGGAATGGAGTGACAAGTAGTTAAGGAAATAATTAGACGTCTGCGTGGATGCGAATATATACAGTAATACTGTCGTCGCGTCTGAAACCCTGCGCCGGTGACGATATTCACATATATGCAGAAATCTACAATAATAATGATTTTGTCATGAAAAGCTACAGAAAGGTGTCAGTAACACGATTTTCGTCTGTTTGCATTACGTGAGATCAATAACAAAAATTATTATTATTCGTCACTATTGTTATTCATTTGGGACGGAGTGGCGCTATATTGGCACCTGGAGACAGTAGACGCACAGCTGGCATCTGCATATGGCAACATAGCTATACTTTCCCCACAGTTAAATATATCTGGCTTCCGAAGTATCGGTAGCTGCCTTACGCTTGTGTCATTGCCGTTACATTTGTATTAACAAAGACCACTTAAATAATTAGCGAAAGCCGCCACAAAGCGACATGAACGCTGCTCTAGAACGCTTCATGCTTCATGCCTTGCAGTCTCCACATCATAGTCTGACTACTGTTTGGGCTCACCATACGTCATATACGGTTAGTATAAAATCAGTGATGCTGTCGACGTTCATCGAAAAAAGTTTTGAAAGTACACAATGCAACGTTTAACATATTGAGAAGTGAAGGACGTTAACATGATTTAACATTATGATAATTGAACCTATATTTGATAAACAAATTGTGAGGCTACTGTTTAACAGTATTCAAGACGTGACGACAGCTTGTAACACAACTTCAAAGACCTCCCAATGTTAAGAAAATGTTCTGCAGAAAATTTCACAAAATCCGTTTCAGTAATTACCGCAGAAACGTATAACTTAAGGAGCGTATCAAGAATATGACAGACGATATTCTATTAAAATGTGGTCATTATCGGTCTCTGCATTTTAGTCTGCCCCATGAACGACAGATATTGCTCAGGTGGGATGGCGCGCGTGGCTCAACGATAGAGACAGCCGTACCGTAGGTGTAACCACAACGGAGAGAGATCTGTGGAGAGGTCAGAGGAACGTGTGGTCCCCGTAGAAAGGCAACATGCTTTTCAGTAGTTGCAGAGGCAACTGTCTGGATGATTGACTGATCTTGCCTAGTAATATCAGCCAGCATGGCCTTGCTGTGCTGGTACTGCGAACGGCTGAAAGCAAGGAGAAACTAAAGTCGTTCCTTTCCTGAGGACATGGAGTTCTACTGTATCGTTTAATGACGATGGCATTCCCTTGGCTTAAAATACTCCAGAGGTAAAACAATCCCAGATTCAGATCTCCAGGCGGAAACTACTCACAAGGATGTCGTCATCAGGCAAAACAAAAGTGACATCTTATGGGTTGAAGAGTGGACTGTTATATCCCTTCATCGGGCAGGTAGGTTAGAAAATTTAAAAATGGAAATGGATAGGCTGGCATTAGATAGAGTGGGAATTGGTGAAGTTCAGTATCAGGAGGAGCAGGACTTCTGCTCTGGTGAGTGCAAATCAAATAGAGTTAATGAAGGACTAGGTCTAATAATGAATAAGAAAATAGGAAAGCAGGTAAACCATTATCAACAGCGTAGTGAGCGCATTATCGTAACTAAGGCAGGTACATAGCCAACATCCACTACAGTAGTACAAGCTTGTGTGCCAACCAGGTCCGCAGATGATGAACAGATTGAAAGAATGTATGATGAGATAAAGAAATTATTCAGATAGGTGAGGGAGTGGAAAATGTAATTGTTGTAGGTGACTAGAATTCAACAGGAAGAGGAGGAAAATAGTGTGAGAATACGGACCGGGGAAAGGAATGACAGTGGAAGCCATCTGGTAGAATATTGCACAGAGCTAACACTTGGTTTAAGGACTATAAAAGAAGGATGCGTCTGGAGACATTGTAATGTTTCAGGTGGATTATATAATGGTAAGACAGAGATGTCGGAACCAGATTTTGAACTGCAAGACATTTCCAGGGGTAGATGTGGCCTCTGATAATTATTTATTGGTTATGAACTGTAGATTAAAGCTGATGAATTTGCAAAAAGTTAGGAAATTCAGGAGATAGGACTTGGGATAAGTTTAAAGAACAAGAAGTTGCTCAGAGTTTCATAGGCAACCATTGACTAAAACAGGAGAAATGAATACGATAGGAGAAGAATGGGTAGCTTTGAGAGACGAAGTAGTGAAGGCAGCAGAGGATCAGACAGGTAAAAAGACAAATGCTAGTAAAAATCCTTGGGTATCACAGGAGGTATTGAACTTAATTCATGAATGAAAAAAATATTAAAATGCAGCTGATGATGCGGATGAAATGGAATACAAATTCTAAAAAATAAGACTGACAGAAAGTTCAAAATGCCTCAGCACGAATGGCTAGAATACAAAAGTAAGTCTATAGAAACGTGTAACTAGAGGAAACGTACATGCAGTCTATACGAAAATTTAAAGAGGCCCTTGGAGAAAAGAGAAGCAGGTCTATGAATTTCAAGAGCTCAGATGGAAAACCAGTACTAAGCAAAGAAGGGAAAGGTGAGAGGCGGAAGGAGTACACAGGGTGAGTCACGTAAGACGTAAAACACTTTTTATTTCGTGAACGGTTTCAGATATCGAAACGAGGTTTCCTGCAACTGATAGTACGCTGAGGGGTACGTAATGTTTTGTGTGGATAATACTCTGAAGTCTGGTATAAATCAAGTTATTGAAACAAGTATTTTTTTTAAATGGAATCGTATACTTTATATAACTGCATTCAATAGCTCTTGCAAAGACAATTATAGTGGTATAGCGCTTGTTAATATTTTGCAGAAGAATCCGAGAAATGTACTAAAATTGGAAAGAAAAGCGGCCAGTGTCGGCTATTGCGGTGTAACCAGGGCGAAACAGAACTTTCGTGCCAGGCGCCGTCGTTATATGTAACAAGAAAGGCTTACGCTACTAAGAAAAACCTCATTTCCTATTCGACGTAGATGCTGGTTCAGCTATGATTTTTGTATAAGGAACTATGGCATATGCTAGCTTCTGGTGCATCAGATGGGGCTTAGAAAAGCTGTTTCAAATGTATTTAAGTTTCCAGATATCTGTGGAAACAACTATAGTTTCGTCAGGCAGTTTCCCATTTAAATCTTGCATGTTGTTGCTTACTTGTCAAAGGAATACAGGAACGTCGGTCGTTCATACTTCGTAACGGTGAACAGCGCTATTCACGAAAAAAGTACAGTATCATCTTCTTTAGACAGGGAAAGAATAATTCTTGTGGATTGGCAAGACAGCCAATCCACTAGGAGGAAGCCGAAAGGCACGCGTTTAAGCTCACGCAGGCTGGCGTGAGGTCTGGAACAGGACACGGAAATGAGAATAGCCAAAAACGTACGTAGCTGCTGGAATACTTAACTTTAATCCATAATTGGTGAACATCGCTCTTGATGGTACATGTTTTACAGCATCAATAGTAACTAGCAATGGCGCCTTGCTAGGTCGTAGCAAATGACGTAGCTGAAGGCTATGCTATCGTCTCGGCAAATGAGAGCGTAATTTGTCAGTGAACCCTCGCTAGCAAAGTCGGCTGTACAACTGGGGCGAGTGCTAGGGAGTCTCTCTAGACCTGCCGTGTGGCGGCGCTCGGTCTGCAATCACTGATAGTGGCGACACGCGGGTCCGACGTATACTAACGGACCGCGGACGAATTAAAGACTACCGCCTAGCAAGTGTGGTGTCTGGCGGTGACACAACATTCCTCCCCCGCAAATCGGCGGACGGTTGTGGCATAAGGCTTCCGCCCGCCGGGGAAAGGATCCCATGTTGACGTATGCGACGAGGTGGGGAGCCTAACAACAGGCGAGGCTGTGCCACCCGCACCCTGCCATTCGGTCCGAGGGGAGCTAGGAAACGCCTGAAAACCTACTCCAGGGTGCACGCCAACATGCGATGTATGCGCCCGTAGAGAGACAGGAGGGGCCGAAGGGTCGACCTCCATCGGGCCGGGGCACCCGACGGGCGAAGACGACATATGGTCCGGATCGGGCAATAGTTCCATGTCGGAGGACAACTGGTCACGGGAAGCGAACGGCGGAGCGTGACCCAGGGAGGCGCCCGGCGGCTGTAGCGAAGCGTCCACTGCGGGCGGCGCCGGCGGGAGAACAGGCGACGGCGGCGGCGGCGCGTCGCCATGGGGCAAAATGGAAGGCAGCGTCGGTAACACCTGGGGCTGAGGCGAGCCAGTAGATGGGTCCCCAGGGCGCTGACCGGACGGCACCATCGCTGAAAGCAGACGAGGAGCGGCAGATCCCGTGCGACAACAGAGGCGCAGCTGATTGAGATGCCGACGCACCTCACCAGAGGCCCCCAAAACCAAATACATAGCGCGACCGAGGCCACGAAGAATGCGCCCAGCGAGCCAACGCCGTGAACCTCGATTGTTGCGATAGTAGACAACGTCGCCTGGAGCAAAAGCAGGTGTCTGCCGCTGCACAGGAACCTGATGCGGCGGATGTAGCAAAGACATCAAGGTTCGATGAGGGCGACCGTGGAGCAACTCAGCCGGCGAGCGACCATCTCGGGGCTGAGAGCGATATGAGGACAAAAAGAGCCATAATGCGTCCTCCCGAGAATGCGACTCTTTCAACTTCAACATCTGGGACTTGAAAGTCCGGACCAATCGTTAAGTGGCACCGTTTGACTGTGGCGAAAACGGCGCGGTTGTCAGATGTTGAATACCATTGGCCTTGCAGAATGACTGACATTCTGCGGACATGAATTGTGGGCCATTGTCGGAAACAATAGTCTGTGGAAGACCTTCAATGCAAAAGATAGTGGATAACGCGTGGATGGTGGCAGATGACGTCGTGAAAGACATCCGGACAACAAAAGGAAAATTACTGAATGAATCGACCAGAACCAACCATCGAGCATTCCAGAATGGACCAGCAAAATCGATGTGTACGCGTTGCCAATGGGAAGTGGCTTTTGGCCATGCAAAGAATTTCCACGGTGGTGGGGATTGTTGTTCGGCATACGCCATGCAAGAAGAGCACATTTGTGTAATTGCAGCATCGATTCTGACCCAAGTACAGTGCTGACGAGCAAGTTGTTTCGTTCGCACTATACCCCAATGTCCTTGGTGGAGAAGCCGTGAGACAGAGGACTGTAACGAACGTGGGACCACGACCCTGGACTGATCATTATCAGAACGCAACAGCAAAACACCACGTCATACAAAACGTCTCTCCTTGTGAGCAAAAAATCGGCGAACCAACGGATCCCCGATCCGTGACTTTGACAAGGGCCATTGCGTGGCAACAAAACACAGAACGGTAGCAAGGACAGGGTCGGCAGCTGTGGCTGTAGCTACACGACGAAAATCAATCGGAAACGATTCGACCACGTCATCGGTTTCCGAATCAATGAATATGCAAGCAAGTTCGGAGGAATAGAATGCTCTGTACTCAGCAACAGGCAAACGGGACAACGCATCGGCGTTTCCGTGCTTAGCAGTGGACCGGTACAAGATGTCGGAGCGGTACTGCGAGAGGAAAATAGACCAGCGAATGAATTTCTGCGCTGTACGTGGAGGTACAGGCTTGTTCGGATGAAAAAGCGATGTCAAAGGTTTGTGGTCTGTGATGATGGTAAAGTGACGACCATACAAGAAATCATGAAACTTTGTAACACCATATACGAGAGCCAATGCTTCTTTCTCGATCTATGAATAATGTCTTTGCGCAGACGAGAGCAATGTGGACGCAAAGGCAATAGGGCGATCGTGCGAACCATCTTTGTGCGCAAGCACAGCACCGATCCCGAAATCCGATGCATCCACCATCAACAAAAGGGGTTTCTGGGGATCGAATGGCATAAGGCAAGTATTGGAAAGCAACGCCGATTTCAACTAGCGAAAGGCGCTTTCGCATTCCGTCGTCCAGACGAACGGAACACCTTTACGGCGTAAGCGATGAAGCGGAGCTGAAATGGAAGAGGTGTGGCGCACATAGCGATGATAATAATTAATTTTTCCCAGCACACTCTGTAGCTGCTTCAAATTCTGCGGCGAAGGCAAGTTTTGTATGGCATGGAGGTGCTCTGGACTGGGATGTATACCTTGGGCATTGAGTACATGTCCCAGATAAGGTAAGTCACGAGCAAAAAACACACATTTGTCCTTCCGCAAGCGAAGACCATTTTGCCGCAAGGCCTGAAATAATGTTCTGAGATTGGCTAAATGTTCTTCTTCTGTCTTTCTGGAGATCACAATATCGTCCATATAATTTGCTGCAGTAGGGACCGACGCACAAACAATTTGCAGATATTGCTGAAACAATGCAGGGGCGGATGCACACCCGAATGGCAGTCGTTTGAATCGGTACAAACCAAGATGCGTGTTAACCACCAAAACGCGCTGCGATTCTTCGTCCACCGGTATTTGCAAGTACGCATCTGCTAGGTCCAACTTCGAAAAATATCTACCCGGGCACAGTTTGTCAAAAAGATCTTCTGGGCGGGGTAAAGGAAAAGTTGCAATCACTAGTTGTGGATTCACTGTTGCCTTGAAGTCCACCCAAAGTCTCAATGTTCAGGAAGGTTTCGGTAAAATTACTAAGGGTGATGCCCAGAGAGAAGCCTGCACACGTTCAATCACACCTTGTGATTCCAAATCGTGTAATGTTTTTGCGACCTCATTACGCAATGCGCGGGGAACATTGCGCGCTCTGAAAAATTTCGGTTGCGTGTTTACTTTCAGTTCCAAATGTGCTTTATAGTGCTTAGCGCAACCGAAGCCCGGTGCAAAAATGTCTGCAAATTCTTCACATAGACGAGAAACACTGGCTGAAGGCACAGTCTGGTTCAGTGAGAGGACCTGATTTACTATAGACAACTTAAACAACTGAAATAAATTTAAACCAAACAAGTTCACTGCAGAAGAAGAATGAAGGACGTACAATGACACAAGTTTTGTTTGTCCCTTGTGTGTTGCAAGAAGGCTGCACTGTCCTAACACAGGGAGCCCGTGACCTGAATATGTAGTTAGCTTAACATTTGCGGCACGCAACGGAGGTGTGCACAGCTGTTTGTACGTGTCTTGATTGATCAGTGAAACTGCAGCTCCGGTATCGAGCTGGAATGGTATCACTTTGCCGTGAATGTCCAAGTCTACAAAAAGTTTATTGTCCTGCTGACGACAAGAGCGACTGTCTCGTACAACGTGAACTGACACTGGTACAAAATCACTTGTGACATGACGGGATTTCCGTCGATGTCGACGCACACTATTTGTAGGACGAACACAGTCACTGTTAGAGAGAGTGGCACTGGGCGGAGTGGCATGGACTACATGAATTTCCATGGGCGAAGGTTCACGAGCCGGAGGATCCTTGGTTCGATTCCGGCGCGAAGTAAAGGGCCTGGAATGGTTGTGAGTGTCCGATATGAGCTTTTTCTGGCGAACACTCTGAACATGTCCTTTTTTTTACAGAAAAAGCAAATAGCCTGGCGTGACGGGCAATTCTCACGCGAATGCCTAGTAGCACACTGCAGGCATGATTTCACTGCATTTGCTTGCTGGCGCGGTACACGTGGCTAAGAGCCAGGCGGCTTTGGCGCGGCCGGGCGCGAGGACTGTTTACTGTTACGTGCAGCTCACCCGGCAGGCCGGTTACCCTGACACATGGGTGGCGCAGTTTCAAATGATTCCTGAGCAAAGTCAAGTGTGTCCTGCCCATCCAATATGTCCATCACTTGTTGAAGGGAGGGATAGACTAGTTTGAAAATCTGTCCCCTTATACGAACATCAGAAACGTTCTGTGCAATTGCATCACGTACCATAGTATCTGAATAAGGGAGTCCACATTGACACTCGAAAGCACAATCCCTAGTAAGGCCTTGCTAGGTTGCAACCCACTCGCGATTAGTTTGACCTGCCATACGTTTTGTACGAAAGAAGGTATACCGTTTGGCAAGTACATTGACTGATTCTTTGAAATATGCATCTAATGCAGACAAAATTTCGTCGTAGAACAGAGTTGCTACGTCACGTCGGGGAAATAATTTGACTATCACACGGTACGTGTGGATGCCGACGGACGAAAGGAGATAAGGCTGCCGCTCATTACCTTGAATTCTGTAGGCGGCGAGATGGAATCCAAATTGGCGTGACCACTCCGTCCAGCTTTCCAGTGCCGCATCAAAGGGACGAAAAGGTGGTGCAACTGCGTGTTGTGGCTGCGTGAGCGGTGGAGCGGCGGCTGCCGCATCGTTTTGCATTGCACGTTGACCCTGGACAAGCTGTCCAAGGGCATCCAGTAAGGCCTGCGTCTGCTGATTCTGTAAGCGATAAAATTCGGACAGTACATCTGGAGATTGTGGCGAAGCCATTACACAAGTAAATCAGGGCAGTATAGTTACGAACGCGGTGTGGCCTCGTCGCCACTTGTTGTGGATTGGCAAGACCGCCAACCCACTATGAGGAAGCCGAAAGGCACGCGTTTAAGCTCACGCAGGCTGGTGTGAGGTCTGGAACAGGACACGGAAATGAGAATAGCCAAAAACGTACGTAGCTGCTGGAATACTTAACTTTAATCCATAATTGGTGAACATCGCTCTTGACGGTACATGTTTTACAGCATCAATAGTAACTAGTAATGGGCCGGCCAGGGTGGCTGTGCGGTCTAGGCGCTTCCGTCTGGAACCGCGTGACCTTTCCGGTCGCAGGTTCGAATCCTGCCTCGGGCATGGATGTGTGTGATGTCCTTAGGTTAGTTAGGTTTAAGTAGTTCTAAGTTCTAGGGGACTGATGACTACAGATGTTAAGTCCCATAGTGCTTAGAGCCATTTTTTAAACTAGTAATGGCGCCTTGCTAGGTCGTAGCAAATGACGTAGCTGAAGGCTATGCTAACTATCGTCTCTGCAAATGAGAGCGTAATTTGTCAGTGAACCATCGCTAGCAAAGTCGGCTGTACAGCTGGGGCGAGTGCTAGGAAGACTCTCTAGACCTGCCGTGTGGCGGCGCTCGGTCTGCAATCACTGATAGTGGCGACACGCGGGTCCGACGTATACTAACGGACCGCGGCCTATTTAAAGGCTACCACCTAGCAAGTGTGGTGTCTGGCGGTGACACCACAATAATACCTGACCTGCCTTTGTCTGGAAACGCCTGAATGCTTCTTAGAAGCAAAAGACCTTCTGTCTGACTAATGTGTGTACAGATGCTCAAAATGGTAATCAGATGAAATACACTTTAAGTAAATTAAACATTTTATACTGAATGACTGACGGGACGTCACTCAGGAAATAAATGTTTTTCTTAATGAAACGTTGTTTTACCTTTACTTAAGCATGTGCTAAAATTGTTTACGATCGACTGCAAGGTACGTTTACCAGCGCCTTTCGAGAGATAGATGAACAGATGAAAGTACAATGGATGAATGCCGCTGCACGGCGTGGCCATTCGACAGCTCTTATCGTCTGGCGTATTTTGGACTTCATGATAGACTGAATATTTCACTGGTCCCCATAGGAAGAAATCAGGAGGAGTCAAATGAGGGGACCTGGTCGACCTTTGTCCTACAACCTTTCATCCTATCCAACGGTTAGAAATCTTTTCATTCACTATTTACATTGCAACACTGGAGAGTGAGCTGCGCTGCCATCCGGTTGGAATCACATACACGTCGCTTATTCAGTCAAACCTCTTCTAGCAGAATTGGTAGAATGTTCATAAGAAAGTGTGCGAACGTAGTTCCATATGATTCCGGTGGGATAAAGTAAGACCCACAACGGAATTTCCTATTATGTCACGCCATATGTTTACGCTCTACGGTCGTCGTTGTCGTACCTGACGGAGCCAAAGCGAATTTTCCATTGTCCAGTAGTGCATGTTACTTAAACTTACATTACCGCGGTTCGTAAACGTTGCTTGGCCGTTGAAGAGCACGCGCAGGAAAAACGTAGTTTTGTCTCCCACGGGCTGCAGAGCAAACCGACAAAATTGTGTACGGCGTTACGTCCTCCGAGCGTGTGATGTAGTGACTGATGATAAGGGTGGAATTTATGTCGATGCAAGATGCGATGACACTCGTCTGTCTGATCCCACATTCTTTGGCAGTACATCTCGTGCCACCATGCGGACTGATGAGCGTCGTGGCCAGAACAGTCTCTTAATGTGCTCTGTCAGTTGCAGTCTTTGTCCTCGTCCTGACATTGAAGCTGCCTTTTCGCACAAGTAACACAATAATTCCTGCAATTGTCTGACGCGACGGAGAGTGACGATCTGGATAGACATCTCCTATAATGCAGTACCGTCTCGACAGCATTTCTCTGTCATTCGCCGTATAAAAGTAGCATGGCTAATTTCTCCTCATTGGTGTGCATGTCTGTGTTGAAGCAGAAATGTCCTGCTGATTCAAATTCAAATGGCTCTGAGCACTATGGGACTTAACATCTATGGTCATCAGTCCCCTAGAACTTAGAACTACTTAAACCTAACTAACCTAAGGACAGCACACAGCACCCAGTCATCACGAGGCAGAGAAAATCCCTGACCCCGCCGGGAATCGAAGCCGGGAACCCGGGCGTGGGAAGCGAGAACGCTACCGCACGACCACGAGCTGCGGACTGTCCTGCTGATACACAGCACAGTTCCTGCTTACAGCAATGCAGACAATCATCAGTCGAAAGGCCTAATAAAACGGCACGGTCTGCTTTATGCGTATTTAAAACACAATAGCTGATTCCAGCTGACTTGTCTATCAAATTTATAATATTTCGCAGACTCTTTTGCGAAGTTTCAACCTCAATATTAGGCACTACACCATTGTGCTATTTCCTTCAATCGCTTTCGGATGCCGGTAAAAAAGTACATAATTTCACTTACAAAACCGTACTCGCATGAATATCTCGATAGATACACAAGTTAAGACTCTTTATCACAGAACAAAAGTAAGTGCCCTGATTAGATGGACTATACAAGCGAACTGAAATGGAAGGCAATACATAGGTAAGAGGAAGCATATGAAGGTGATATGGGAGATTAATACTGTGAGAAGAATTTGACAGAGCACTGAAAGCACTTCATCGAAACGATGCTCCTGCAGTACGCGACATTTCTTCTACACTGCTGATATCCTTGGGAAAGCCTGCCATGGCAAAAATATTACACTTGCGCAAGATGTATATGACTGGGGAAATACACTCAGACGTCAAGATGAGTGTAATAATTCCAATTCCAAAGACAGTGTGAATACTACCAAAAACTCAGCATAATAAATCATGGTTGCAAAACACTGATACAAATTAGTTACAGGAGAATGGAAAAAATGATAGAAGCTGACCTCAGGGAAGATGAGTACAGGGAGCGAAACGTTGCATACAATTTTTACAAAAACCAGACGGCAGTTGTAAGAGTCGAAGGGCTTCAAAGGAAAGTGGTGGCTGAGAAGGGATACAGGCAGGGCTGTAGCCTATCGCTGACATTATTCAGTGTGTGCGCTGAGAAAGCAGTAAAGGAAGCCAAAGAAAATTTGGAGAAGAAATCTGTGCTGGCGTAAGCTGTCGCCAGCACACCGGTCGGCACGGTTGTGGCAAGAAGATGGACAGTAGGCGTTGGATCAAATGGACCTATCAGGAGAGAGGCCAAAGACAGACTCGCAAGTAACATCCACCAACGCCGCCGTGGACCAGAGGGCTCAGTCAGTCTTAGTCAGTAGCTCACTCTCAGTCACTAACTCGCATTCCAGTTGGCGTCTATCAGTTCACATCACCGGCTACGAGAGTGTATAGCGAGCAGAGTAGCGTTTAGAGCGGAACTTTTACTTCACCGACAGTGAGGCTAACGTGGGCTATTATTTGAAGAGCTTGTACCACAACGCATGGACTCTCTTCAAGATAAGTACTTTCCTGTTCTTGTAAATAAAGAACCCTGTTAATACATGTGTGCAGTTGTGTTGTAGGAGGAGGATACCAGCCACCAAACGACATCCTCTCCCTTGATTCCTATGGTACAAGACTCCACATTGGCGACGAGGATGCAACAGAATTAAAGTTCAGGGAGAAAAAATAAAACTTTGAGGTTTGCCGATGACACTTAATTCTGTCAGTGACAGCAATAGGGTTAAAAAATCAAAGGAAGGGAAACGGGATGCAGCAGAGTTAAATTTGGCTCTGCTGCATTAGGAAATGAGACGGTAAAAGTAGTGGATTACTTTTGTTATTTGGACAGTAAAATAAGTGATGACGGCCGAAGCAGCGAGGATCTAAAATGTAGACTGGCAATGGTAAAAAAAGCGTTTCTGGAGGAGAGAAATTTTTTGGTATTAGAAATTCTTTCCTGAAGGCACTTTCTGGAGTGTAGCTTTGTACAGAAGTGAAATGTGGATCATTAACATTTTAGACAAGGAGAGAATAGAAGCTTTTGAAATGTGATGCTTAAGAAAAAATCTAGAGATGAGATGGGTAGATCACGTAACAATTGAGGCTGTACCGAATAGGTTTGGGGAGAAAAGAAATTTGAGGCACAAATTGACTAAAAGAAGGGATAAGTTGATAGGACACGTTTTGAGATATCAAGGAATCGTCAACTTATATTTGAGGGAACCGAGGAGGGTAAAAACTGCAGAAAGAAACCAAGAGTCGAGTACTGTAAGCAAATTGAAGTGGATGTGGGTTGCAGTATTGTTCGGAGACGAAGAGGCTTGCACAGGATATATTAGCGTGGAGAGCTGCATGAAATCAGTATTCGGATTGAAGACCACAACAACAACAACAACAACGTTGTAAGCCTATGCAACGTGAATTCCAAAGTCTAGATTCACCAGAGGAAAATTCAAGCAAGGTGCAAGCCTACCCTTAGAACATTAGCCTGCCAAAAGGGTTAAAGTGATTTACAATATTTTGATATCCAGGGTCGCTGATGAAAGCTGGCGGATGCGGATAGCATTTTTCTTATCCGTGCAGACATCTGGAAATAACCAGCTGTTTGTTGTATGCTGTGCTCGTCATTATGGTGTGAGGCACGAGCTGAAAGCATCAGCGATGCATAATCTTGAAGGCTGAAGAAAATTTGTGATAGCCAGAATGGAGCCATCTAGATGCCATAGTCGCGGCAGCCGCAGCCTGGGGGCAGAGGCGCAGTAGCATTGCGGATGGCTGTCTTTTGTTTCAGCCGCGAGTGCACTCCCGTTAAAGCGAATCTTACGACTCATTTGGCGCGCTCTGCGGCAGTATACAGCCCTTGGTTCTGGATGACGCTGCCAACGACACAAGTTGCACGCGTCTCTACTTCCCTTATGGCCGCAGGGAATTTCGTTGTACATTATGTATACGAAAGCCAAATGTTACTGCAAAAGGCTTTACTAAAAATCTTGGCGAATTATATGAACTTGTTTCGAAACCTATAATCTAACCAATACTATTTTGGTGTTCGTTCTTTTCGAAAAATAATGGCAGTAACAATAAACAGTTACTTAATGGAAATTTCAAAACAGGAAAAAAAGGTTTTGCTAAGAACAAGCCGAGGGTAGGACTTGATTATATTTGTAATTTTGTTAATTGATTTCGATTCCAGTGGTCACTTGTTCATGTAATAACCATATCTGAGAAAAAATTAGTTACCTTCAGTTAAAAAGTTGTAACATCACGTCTAACCCGATAGTGGCTGCAGAAGAAGAGAGTGCATAGATTTTGTCAGTTATTACATAACAAGCTGCAGCTATTCATCGATGATCTTTACCTCGCATGTCTACCAAAGTGCGGTGATGCTGACTGCTAAGTTTCACTCGTAGTTCAAAACTATCCCACTAACATTCTATGGGATTAATATCAGGAGATTTAGATGGCCAGTGGAGATGCATTAGCATACCCGAGTATGTCTCAAACCAGTAACGATATTTGTGCAGCCATGTGAACAGGGCTACTGTCATCTTAGGAGATTGGAGTGTCTACTGTCATGTAAACATGCCGATGTGCTACAGGGGGCAACATATTGTCACCACGAATGTCATGTAAGAAACACCCTGCTTAGTACTCGCGGTAACATGACTGAGTGGGCCCAATACGTCTATGAAACGCACTCCTAAACAACTCAGAACTACCTTTCACCTGAATTACATGCTCCACACACAGCAGGTTAAATCATTCATTAGGCTACCTGTGTATTCAGCGACTTCCACCCTTTGAAAAGAAGCAAAATCATGACTCGCAAAACCACAATGCATGCTTACAATTAGGTGCTTGGTGTCTGTATTGTTGAAGATGTGCAGCATGCTGTGCCGCAGTGAGAAATGTCTTTTTCCGAGGTAAGCAACTTTAAATAGCTATAGCTCGCAGTTCTGTTTGCATTGACCTCTAGTAAATTGGTGGAGATGGACCAGCATTTATTGTCAACAGCAATTTCCGTCGGGTTAGGAACCGATTGCCGTTGATAAGGCGAGAAACTAGTCTTTGGTGGTTACAAGCAGATAGGCAGTAACGGTTCTGACACCAACTACATTGTTGCCAGATTTCCCCCTTCGCCCTCCCCCCTATGACATCATGGGCTGTTGGCAGATTTCCCCCTACCCCTCCCAATCCCCAGCTGACTTTGGCCATCTGTCCAGTGCACAAAATATCACGAAATTCTAAACGTGGTAGGAAATACAAAAATGGCAGGAAATTACAAATTTGATTGGAAATTTAAAAAGTAACGTAATTGGGCTACAGGGAATCCCCCAACTCCTATGATGTCATTGTGAAAGGAGTACTGTTTTCCTTAGTATAAATTGGTGGGAAATTTAAGATGATGCATTGTCCTACTGGATTTCCAGATGGCTGACCTTGGAGATTGGCAAAACTGTTGCCAGATTTGCTGGGTTTTTCCCAACCTTCACGCCAGTCTGAGAGAAAAGATGTTTGTTCCTCCTGTATGTTGAAGCCCGCCTGTTGATAAAAGATGTTTTCTTCTGACAGTCTGAGCATGTGGTTCTGGGACAAAGGACATTGTCTCCCATGGCCACCCTTAACCCTGTACCAGTTCTAGGACAAAGGGTGTTGTCTCATGTAAGGCACAGTAGGGTTTTCCCCTGTGCAGGTCCGAGACTGTCTGCTATTCACATCCAGGACGAGAGGTGTTTATTTCCTCTGCAGGTCCATGCAAGGGTGTCAGACAAATGATGTCAGTCTGAGGGTATTGGCTACATAAACATGTTCCTCACCTAACAGATAGTAACCAGTGTGAACTTGCCTGCTCTCTTGCATTCAGTTCAATTCGATCTGAATTAAGTTCAGTTTCAATCTGAATTCTGTCCAGTTCTAAATCACTTCAGTTTCAGTTCAGTTCAAATTCAGTTCAGTTACAGTTCAATATGAATTCAAATCCATTTTAGTTTAAGTCTAAATCAGTTCAGTTTCTATTCAATTAAGTGTGAATTCAATTTCAGTTAAACCCAATTCAATATCAGAGACCACTTTCCATAAATTTAAAAATTTTACTAGCCCAGCTGTCCAGTGTTTAAACAATTCCCTTCTAATATCGAAGTTTAAGCAATTTTGACCCCAGCCCACTACATCACTATTCAAACAAACGGCACCATAATTTTGCATCTGACTTGTCGTAAGTTTAAGCAAACTTATAAGTGTTTAAACAACAGCCGCCATTGCCAGGAGAGGATATTCAAACTGACAACACTGCTTGCAGAAGATATCGAAAAATTCACTCGTTGTACATTGAAAATAGTGAGAAATGCACTTAGCCTAAGTTTAAAATGACGGGAAGCCCTCTACTTGTCGGAAGTATACTACTTATCCGAATTTTAAAACTATGTAGCTAACTGGTGCAGTCTGTACAGTTGCTAAACACTTTTCTCTCTCGTATAAGGTAGGATAGGAATAGGAAAGGGATGGACTTGCATCTTTGTTAATACTAGTACAATGCAGTGAAGAGATTCTTTTCTGTGCCAGACAGTGCCGAGCAAGGCTTCTGCGGTGCCTGCGTGTCGGGACAGTTTCACAACACTGCCGCAAAATCCTACCATCACAGCTCCACCAGCCTCCCTATCGGCACACGGTGAGGCTGCACCTCACTGTGTCGCCCTCTGCAGTATTCCACGGCTTCCATCGAATTGCCAAGAGACCTGAGCACCCTGCCACCACAGAGAGCCGTTATTTTACACGCATTGTACTCTACCGTTACTGTAACCCTACCATAGCCGATTACTTTATTTCACAGTTCAGAACTGTAAGGAATCGTATTGTCTTATATGCCGCACCTCCTATGCTACCGCCACGACCGCAGTCTGTTCACCGCGCTCTCGTCTGTGCCCACATTCATTCTGCACAGTATCACCATAATGTCTTTGTCTAACGTTTTTGAGTATAGAAGACCAAACGAAAGCATACCTTCACCTCTTACTCAATTTGCGAAACACACAGTTGCGAAAATGATTTAACACACTCCTAGAATCCTTAGGTTCGCATTTTGAAGCAAAATCAGATAGAAAGTACTAAGCAGAGCTGTTGGAGATGCACCTATATTAGCGCTGTGTAGCTACCAGAAAACAGACTAAGCTACTTGACAGAGAACATTTAACGTAGCCGGCCAGAGTGGCCGATCGGTTCTAGGCGCTTCAGTCTGGAACCGCGCGACCGTACGGTCGCAGGTTCGAATCCTGCCTCGGGCATGGATGTGTGTGATGTCCTTAGGTTAGTTAGGTTTAAGTAGTTCTAAGTTCTAGGGAACTGATGACCTCAGAAGTTAAGTCCCATAGTTCTCAGAGCCATTTGAACCATTTATTTAACGTATGGAAGTATACGCTCCATCTCCCCTCACTTAAGTATCGTTACTTGACGGCTAAGACCATCTGTCAGATCGCTTTATCATTTGTGATGATATCCGAAAGTTCTCGCTTCCCACGCTCGGGTTCCCGGGTTCGATTCCCGGCGGGGTCAGGGATTTTCTCTGCCTCGTGATGGCTGGGTGTTGTGTGCTGTCCTTAGGTTAGTTAGGTTTAAGTAGTTCTAAGTTCTAGGGGACTGATGACCATAGATGTTAAGTCCCATAGAGCTCAGAGCCATTTGAACCATTTGATATCCGAAAACACATCAAATTTACTGTCAGTTCTTGAAAAATGGGAATGGATTGTGAATAGCATACCGCTATGTATTACAGCGTCGATTCTGTGTTACACAAACTGAGAATGGTGCGGATGGCATTGATACGTTTCGAATTTGTCACACAAAACGTTGAATCCATCGTTTAAAGCGTAGTACTTTCCGATATAGCTATACTTAACGAAATCAAGGAATGATGCCACTGTAATTGGAATCGGTTTTCGTGATCATAATCGTTTGTCGAGATGTGGGACTTCTGTTCGATGGTAGGTATGTTTTTGACAAGTTTAAAAGACAGATGCACACGTAAAATTTCCAGGACTGTTTGACGAGCACACAAGATCTTAAATTCATCTCTCTGTTCGAATATGACGATGAGAGAATGTAGCACTTCGATTCCGCTGATGATGACTAGAAAAATACAAACACAGTGCTAACAGACTCTCACCGCTTCCTGTCACTGACTCATAATCGCTACAGCTATGGAACCAAACGATTCGTTTTATGTCCAAACAACCTACAAATACAGATGTGACGGAGAAGATCATTTTAGGAATTTGATACAGCTTTTCATAGTACAGCATTCAGTACAATTCTCACACATTTCAATATACCCAATCACAGGTAGGCATAGACACCAACATTTCCGAGAGATTTCTAAATCATTTCTGAGGAAAATCATTGAAGATCACAATTTTATAGCTTGACAGAAGCATCGCGAAAGTCTTGCACACACAAGCGCTGCAGATAGCAGTAGATTCGTTCATGATGTATCTTTCAGTTATCTGCAAGTTTCAAGAGCAACACAGGTTTTTCGAACGTTATTTTGGGTTTAACCATTGCCTACATTAAAGTACCATCTTTTCATAGCTCATTACCGGTTATACACGCAAGAAAACCACTATTATCAATATACATCTAACTAGCCAACGCAATTCCTTGGTGGAAATAGGCAAATGCAAGGCATCAGCGTTTAACGTCTGAACTTAAGACATAATGCTGCACTACCGTCGTGAACAAGAACAGAACAGAACACTAGATCACCGCAGTCTCTCTCACACGCACAGAAACCGTCATGCAAATGGCTAGAGAAACGTGTGCATAGAGCTGACAGAACCTTACCACCTCCTGTCACTGATCTATAATCACTACACCTATGAAGCTGAACGTCTTGAATTATACCCAAGTTGTGACAAGGAAATGACGTACAGCACATCATCCTTCATGCATCGTTTCGTTGACTTGAACGTTAGGAGGGGATGGACCTTGATTTTTCAGTTTTGCATTGGAGACAAGGAATTTCACTTTGAAATAGGTTTTCCAGCCGTTTGATGGGTGTGATTCCGTTCAACATGTTTGCGTTGGACGTATTTTGCTGAGCAGAGTTGCAGATGATCATGACAGAGCAATGCGTTGTTACTATTTATAATGCAACCTGAAGGCTGCTGACAGACCTCGCATGTAGACGATTTAGTTGGACAGTGGTTACCTCCTGAGGTATCTGGCATCGTACGCTTACAGACAGCTCCCGTAAATTATAGATGTACAACTGGCCAATAGCGTTCCAGATGCGTACCGAACAGACGAATTTAATGGTCCATTCACTTTGAGTCATCCACGTCCAGAAACTTTATGTGTGCTATTTCGGCCATCCAGAGTGTAGGGTACGAGCGCGTCGAATGGTATCCATATCTATATGGATTTCTTAGAAATATGTGGATGCATTTACAAAGCTTACACATCAGAACACTTCAGAGGAAGAAATGACAGGTAAAATTTGTTACATGTTCAGTAATCCAGATAAAAATGTAGTCGAAACATATTTCACAAGGAGGAATTGGAAACATTTACCTACAGGCTGAAGCATGTAGAAGAACTGTAGCTCAAGTTTAAGCGAACAGTTATCAATGCACAGGATACATGCATGTTTAGTGGAAAACTTCTTTATATGAGGAGCCACAACTTTACAGTCCAGTTATTGCTATACTGAAGAGACTTAGCACGTATTTACATGAGGCAAAGTTTTATAGTTCAGCTGTTGCTGTATCAGAGTGAGAGAGAGAGAGCCTTAACTGTGTTACAATAAAGTTATAATAAAATGCTCCATGTCACAAAACAAAGTTTAACAAAATACCTCTCACTATACATAAATGTTATATAGCTTAGCAGTTCATTATTAGAAAAGACAAAATGTATGGGCTTGGCCTAAAGTTAAAGAGAGTGCAGGTGAACTACGCAAGATGTACCGCGTGATCAAAGAGTCAGTATAATTTGAAAACTTAATAAATCACGGAATAATGTAGATAGAGAGGTACAAATTGACACACATGCTTGGAATGACATGGGGTTTTATTAGAACCAAAAACATACAAACGTTCAAAAAATGTCCTACAGATGGCGCTTCATCTGATCAGAATAGCAATAATTAGCATAACAAAGGAAGACAAAGCAAAGATGATGTTCTTTACAGGAAATGCTCAATATGTCCACCATCATTCCTCAACAATCGCTGTAGTCGAGGAATAATGTGAACAGCACTGTAAAGCATGTCCAGAGTTATGTTGAGGCCTTCGCGTCGGATATTGTCTTTCGGCATCCCGAGAGATGTTGGTCGATCACGATACACTAGCGACTTCTACATCTACATCTACATCTACATGATTATTCTGCAGTTCAAATTTAAGTGCTTGGCAGAGGGTTCATCGAACCACAATCATACTATCACTCTACCATTCCACTCCCGAACAGCGCGCGGGAAAAACGAACACCTAAACCTTTCTGTTCGAGCTCTGATTTCTCTTATTTTATTTTGATGATCATTCCTACCTATGTAGGTTGGGCTCAACAAAATATTTTCGCATTCGGAAGAGAAAGTTGGTGAGTGAAATTTCGTAAATAGACCTCGCCGCGACGAAAAACGTCTTTGCTTTAATGACTTCCATCCCAACTCGCGTATCATATCTGCCACACTCTCTCCCCTATTACGTGATAATACAAAACGAGCTGCCTTTTTTGCACCCTTTCGATGTCTTCCGTCAATCCAACATGGCAAGGATCTCACACCGCGCAGTAATATTCTAACAGAGGACGAACGAGTGTAGTGTAAGCTGTCTCTTTAGTGGACTTGTAGCATCTTCTGAGTGTGCTGCCAATGAAACGCAACCTTTGGTTCGCCTTCCCCACAATATTATCTATGTGGTCTTTCCAACTGAAGTTGTTCCTAATTTTAACACCCAGGTACTTAGTTGAATTGAGAGCCTTGAGAATTGTACTATTTATCGAGTAATCGAATTCCAACGGATTTCTTTTGGAACTCATGTTCTTTGGGTATTATATTATACTATACTGTGCATTAGTCTGGGCAATGAGTTCATCTACAGTGCCTGTCATACTTCATGTAACCCCAAAGCCAATAATCGCACGGACCGAGGTATGGGGACCTGGGAGGCCAAGCATGACGAAAATGGCGGCTGAGCACACGATCATCACCAAGCGACGCGCGCAAGAGATGTTTCACGCGTCTAGCAATACTTTTTTTTTTTTTTGTTCTAATAAGACCCCATATCATTCCAAGCTTGTGTGTCAATTTTTACCTCTCTATCTACATTCTTCCGTGGTTTATTAAGTTTTCAAATTTATACTGACTTTTCGATCACCCGGTACATGGAACGGTGGTAGGCCACTGCCCTCGTGAGTGTCGCCCCATTCTGTGGCACCCCCGGTATCGTGTGTGGGTATGACACCACATAGTTCGGGTAGTCTGCCCTGCACCAATGGGTGTCATGCTTGGAATCACATTAGTGTATTGCTTAGAGTGTTCTAAGCTGCATGCATGCTTTATAGCCTGGGTATTGTATCCAAATAACCACAGCACACATCGCATAATGTCAGTAGTTCTTTGGGTACTATATTGTACTATCCTGTGCATTAATCTGGCCAATGAGTTCATCTACAGTGCCTGTCATACTGTCCTAACTGGGTATCTGGCGTTATTATCTTATTTCTAAATGTTGCACTCATGAGGAGTTTGGTTTGGCCTCGCCCCCCCCCCCCCCCCCCCGCCCCCGCTCCCCTCTCAGTGTGACATCTTGCATGGTTCACCCGCAAATACTTTCAATTTTTGACATTTTGTCTTTACTAATAATGAGCTGCCAAGTCCAACAACAGCTGAAAATGCATGAACTGTTAAGTTTCTCTAACACAGCAACAGTATTGCTCGGTCCCTTCGATACAGCAGTAATTGGACTGTAACATTGTGGCCCCTGATACAAGTGGCTGTTCTACTAGATATGTATGTACACTTGAGCTACAGTTCTTCCATGCACTCCTGCCAAAAGGTAAATCTTTCCAGTTCCTCCTCATGAGATATGTTTCGACTGCCTCTTTATCTAGTTTACTGAACATGTATAGAATTTTACTTGTCATTTATACTTTCGTAATCTTAACTGCATATTTAATTCAGCATGCTTTTAATGAAATGAAACACAGTTTAGAGATACAAATATTTTCACTTTTTAACAAATTTTGCTTAACATACAGAAATAAAATAAATATGTAGGTAAAATTCTAGCAATGTCAGATAGTAATGACGCTAATCCATTGTACAAGCTGTGGATCGAAACACAAAATGCACTGAAATTCTTAGCAAACACTTCCTCTGAAGTGTGAGTCTTGTAAGCACATGTCACACATTTACAAAAAATCTATGTACATATGGACACCATTCGATACACTCATACACTGCATTCTGTATAGCCGAACTAGCATAAATCAAGTTTCTGAATGCAGATGACTGGAAGTGAATGACTGTGTGGTATTCTCGCCCTTGTATATTTTCACTGTTCTTGGGCAGTCCACAACACATATTGTATGGCAATCTATTAACAAAAATGGCTCTGAGCACTATGGGACTTAACTGCTGAGGTCATCAGTCCCCTGGAACTTAGAACTACTTAAACCTAACTAACCTAAGCACATCACACACATCCATGTCCGAGGCAGGATTCGAACCTGCGACCGTAGCGGTTGCGCAGTTCCAGACTGTAGCGCGTAGAACCGCTCGGCCACCCCGGCTGGCAATCTATTAACACTGCAGGTATTTGAACGCTGAACATTTTAGTTATTTGAGTTGACCTCTGATATAGCTGATACCATTTGTAGTCCGACAGCATTGCTGTCATGTCACAAAATCGTGGTCTTTCAAAAATTATGATTACTTCTAACTCATTATCTGAGATTCCTACAACTACGCATTTACTGCCACTCACATTCAACTTTTACGTTGCAATGAATAACACCGCTTCCATTCTGCCTTAAATTATAGTAATGGCTGGACAGTGCTGACGTTGGTGAGAGTGGAAACTCGAAGTCTAGAAACAGTTGAATATACTGAAATGATTTCTGCTCCAACATATCAGGTGCACTTTCGAATGCTAGTGGTCCGATGATCCATGTATATGTTAAACATATTGAAAACTCTCTCGGATGTATCAGGCATTACATCATGGAATCGGTCTGAGTGATGTTTTGATTTCTACTGCTGCTCTGACGTATCAAACATTGCATCACGTACGTTAAGGAGCTGTTGTGGTGAGGAAGAAATAAGAGAATATCGTAAAAAAATATACACATACATACATAACGCATAATAAACATTGAGAAAGAGGAATGGTTTAATACAACTGGCTGAAGTCTGAAAGCTTAGGATAAGTGATGCGGATAGACGAGTGTAGCGCCACGGTAGCTGGAGCAACGATTTTGGACTTGTAACGTTGCAAGCGACTCACACTCATTAATGCACAATGTATCTCGCCACCCTAATCCCCATTAAAAATCATGTTTTCATTCAATAATTTCCTGGCTTATTTAACTTCGGCTTGACGAAGCTGAAATCGATAAAGATCTCGTTCACAGCTTTACAGCATTTAACAATTGCAAATTACTACAAGCCTGACATCGTTAGACGAATATATAATCAGAAACTGAAAGAGTATCGAGAAACTACCAAGAATGAAATTAAGTTAGAACAAGTAACATTTGTAAAAGAAAAGTATAGATACACTGCATTTCTATGCCGGCCGATGTGGCCGTGCGGTTCTAGGCGCTGCAGTCTGGAACCGCGAGACCGCTTCGGTCGCAGGTTCGAATCCTGCCTCGGGCATGGATGTGTGTGATGTCCTTAGGTTAGTTAGGTTTAACTAGTTCTAAGTTCTAGGGGACTAATGACCTCTGAAGTTGAGTCCGATAGTGCTCAGAGCCATTTTTTTGCATTTCTATACACCAGGAATCTTTCTAAAAAGTAGTGCGCCTCCTCAAAAACACCAAAGTCAGGATAGGGTTTTGGTCAGGAAGCACTAATAAGAACACAAGTAGACACCCAACCAACAGGGCAGAGCCACTATCAAGATCAGGGATATATAAAATAAGTTGTGACAGTTGTGGAGATGTGTATATAGTACAGACGGGGAGAAAGTTTTGGACCCGGTTCAACAAACACGAAATACCTCATGAAAGCAGTCCACCTGGTTTAGCATCCTACCTCAGGAATAACAAACACCACCGGGAAAATGCTTCTTTGCAAAAAAGCAAATATGCTTCTGTTGAAAAGACTCTGACAGGAATGTGGGGTACCAAGTGCTTCATTCTACCTTCCTCACCACCTTGAAAAATCTTTCCAAAAATTTTGGCATGCTAACATATTCACACTCTTTTTAACTTGCAACTCGCCTCTCATTCCCACAAGCTTCCTAACTGAAACTCTCTCACACCCACCAGCCCGTCGCTGAAAGTAGCTCATACCCATCCACTCCCCACTGGTCCATTCTCACTCACTCATTCATCCCACCTCACAGTATTAGTCTCTTTGTGTCTCTCCAACTAGCACGTTCTCCTGTCTCCCAGCCACAGTGTCCACTGTCCCGTCCTACCACTGCTGTGTCCTCTCACTGTCACTGTCTCCCTTGTCTTCTCTCACTGCTACTATCTCAATCATTTCTTCCTACTGCTTCTGTCTCCTCTCATTGTCACTATCTCTCGCTTCTTCATTGTCCTTGCATAGACTTTGTCTCTAATTATCACTGTCTCTCATCCACTTCCACTTTCCCATTCTCTCTATTCCTTTCGTACTGGCACTGTCTCCTTCACTCTTTTCCTAGCACTGTTCTGTCACTGTCAAGTGTTCCACTGCCACTGTATCCCTCTCTTTCTCTCTCGCTGTCATTGTCACATTCACTCTGTCTATACCACAACCACTGTCTTCCGGTATTTATCACTTTTCTGTCTCTTCACCCCACTTTTCAGTCAGAGTCCTTTAAACAGTAGCGTATTCGCCTTTTTTGTGCTCTGATAGGAACGTCATGGCTCAGTAAAATTGTGATAGTTTACTTATATGAAACTGAAATCACTTACAACGAATTTTACACCTCATACCAGATTTAACACGCACAAAAATTTTGCATGCGACTCAGTATTACAACGTGGTTTTCAGAACTCTTCTGATGATAAAAGAAACACTTTGCAGCATATTTCTCCGTGCTGAGTCACTACATAAACTATGTTTTCGCCTCACACTGGATTTTACGTGTGTATTTTACGTGTACAGGTGAGGTACCTATGAACTTATTTCGGAAGCCGATTAAGATACAAAGAGATTGTTCAAGGTTTTTTCAGATCGGGTTCTTAGGAATATATCGTAAAAATTTCAGCCGTTTGCTCTGCATAGCCTTCTTGGAATCCGCGGCTCGATTTTGGTACGAAAAACGCTTTTTGTGGGTTTTTAAGGAATCGCGCACGAACTAACAAAGGTTTTTAAAAACGGGATGATGTAACTTCTAGGTAAATCTCTAGAGAATATATCATTAAAATTTGAGCAATTTGCTGCGTTTATTTTGTTGTGTTGGCTGAAGAGCCAACACCGTGTTACTATTGGAGGCCGAAATGCACGCGTTTTAGCTCACGCAGGCTGGCGTGAGGAGGGAAGAACTATACTGACGTGAGGTCTGGAACATGACAAGGAATTAGAATTCAGAAAGCGGACGTAATTAGTTGGATACTTAACTTTAATCCATTAATGATGAACGTCGCTCTTGACGGTACACATGATTCACAATATTATCTGTTAGTAACTAAATATGGCGCCTTGCTAGGTCGTAGGAAATGACGTAGCTGAAGGCTATGCTAAACTGTCGTCTCTGCAATTGAGAGCGTCTTTAGACAGTGAACCATCGCTAGCAAAGTCGGCTGTACAACTGGGGCGAGTGCTAGGGAGTCTCTAGACTAGACCTGCCGTGTGGCGGCGCTCGGTCTGCAATCACTGATAGTGGCGACACGCGGGTCCGATGTATACTAACGGACAGCGGGCGATACAAAGGCTACCACCTAGCAAGTGTGGTGTCTGGCGGTGACACAACATATTTATTATTTAGATTTCGCGTCATAAGGGATTTTATGTTCATATTTTAGGTGTAGAAGTACGGTAGCTTTGAACCTGTGTATCTCGTAAAAGGATAATGATATCTAGAAAATTTTCGAGGTTGTTCGAGATCAGGATCTTGGGAATATATCATAAAAATTTCAACCATTTGCTGTGCATAACCGTCTTGGGATGCGTGGCTCTCGGTTTACTCTCGGTCGTTAAGTGAAGGCCGTTGGCCAGTGCGTTGTCCGCGGTGACAGCTAATGCACGAAATTTGGCGTTCTCGGCAGACTTTTGACACTGCGGACCTCGGAATATCGAATCCCCAACGATTTCCGAAATGGAATGCCCCTTGCGTCTAGCTCCAACAACTACTCCGCCTTCAAAGCCTGTTAATCCCCGTCGTGCAGCCCTGAGTACTAATGACAGCTCTGCTAATGTATTGCCCTTTTAAACATTGTGTACGCGATACTATTGTCATCCACGTATGTGCATGTTGCTATTCCGTGACTTTTGTCACCTCAGTGTAATGTAATCAGTCATCTGTGGTGGGAGCGCAGTACCTGTGTTGTACAATCTGTGACAAACAGCGGTCTACATTCCTAACTGATGACACCGCAAGCTGGCCGTAGTAGCCGAGCGGTTCTAGGCGCTACACTCTGGAACCGCGCGACCGCTACGGTCGCAGGTTCGAATCCTGCCTCGGGCATGGATGTGTGTGATGTTCTTAGGTTAGTTAGGTTTAGGTAGTTCTAAGTTCTAGGGGACTGATGACCTCAGAAGTTAAGTCCCATAGTGCTCAGAGCCATTTGAAACATTTTTGATGACACCGCACTGACCGCATCAAAGGCTATAAGGCGTGCAGTGCTTCCGAGTCCTGTGGCGCGGCCTCGCCCTGCGTCCTTGCGGCTGCTGGTGGTGCGGTGACGTTGGAAATTTCCGGCAGCGGTGTGGGCCTGCCACAACACGTGGGGCCCAGTACTGCCTAGTCCGGAAAACATCATCCCTACCAGGCATCGTGTTTGTATAAATGAAGATGCAAGCGCATCGTTTACATATTCCTATCCTATCATATACGGCAGTGACGACTGTTTTGCAACCATACAGACTGTGCCAGTGATCTATGCAGTTCTAATCTTGGATAAGAGGTCTAGTTCTGACAAGGAGGACTTCCCATCATTTTACACTCAGGGTAAGTGATCTTCTCACCATTTTAAAATGGTTCAAATGGCTCTGAGCACTATGGGACTTAACAGCTATGGTGTTCAGTCCCCTAGAACTTATAACTACTTAAACCTAACTAACCTAAAGACATCACACAACACCCAGTCATCACGAGGCAGAGAAAATCCCTGACCCCGCCGGGAATCGAACCCGGGAAGCCGGGCGTGGGAAGCGAGAACGCTACCGCACGACCAAGAGCTGCGGACTCACCATTTTAAATTTACGATGAGTGAATGCTTGAAAATCCTCTCCCAGCAATGGTGGAAGTTGCTTAAGCATAGTGCAAGTGGACTTAAACGTAGGACAAGTCAAATCGAAACGTAGGGTGACGGTGACGTCAGAGGGATGGGGTGAATACAGTTTAAACTTTAACGTCAGAGGAGTATTTTTCAAACTTTAAGTTCAGTTGGGCAATTGTTTACACTTTCGACATCTGGACTACCAACATTTTTAAACCTTAGGAAAGTGGGCTCCAATTTTGAATCGAATTTAATTAAATTTGAACTGAAATGAATTCGTATTCAATGGAATTCAAGTTGAATTGAACTGAATCGAATTGAATTAAATTCAGTCTGAATTGAATTTAAGTTGAATTTAAGTTGAAGTGAAACTGAATTGAATTAGAAGTTAAGTTAACTGAAACTGAACTGAATTGAATTTAAATTGAATTGAATTATAACTGGACTGAATTCAAATTGAAATTTTACTGAATTCGAATTGCAATGAAATAGGTCACCAGGTATGTCCAGACTGGTTGCTACTGTTGGGTGAAAACATGTTTATATTGCCAGCAGGCTCAGACGGGCATTCTTTGTCCAAAGGCAGGTACATACTAAACCAACAACGGCCAAAGAACGACAGCTAGCTGCTTCACTGGGTGATGTTTTCTTAGTTTGTACGAGTGGCAATGAAGCGGTTGGCCTTGGTTGCGATTTGGTGTACTAGCGGTAACATCAAACCGTTGGCGGATGATTGGGCATCAGACCGCTGTCCGATTGTGGACCCTGGTTCGAGTGTTCGTTGGTTCATTAGCGATTTGCTGTGTCTCTAGAAAAGATGTATATTTTAGTTTTTAAGGACAGCCACAAGCCGCACTTAGTGCATCTTATTGACTGGTTTCACGTTTTTTAACAAGAGGATCGCCAGAAACTCTGGAATTTACAGTTTAAAGTACAGTAGTTGGTTATTAAATCGAAGAGCGAAACCGGTCAAAAAGTAGAACATACTGAGTGCGACTTGTGGCTATCTTGAAAAACATAATTTCGTCAGTCGCTGTTTCCCGTGCAGGCAATGCCTTCTCTCATTAAAAGTGTATCTTCATTATGTTTAAAAATACTGGAGTGTTGAGTGGAATATAGAGAGAACATTAAAGCTAATAGACATCGAAATAAGTGTCCAAGGACATCGAAATAAGTGTCCAAGGAATAGAAAAGCAACTGGAATCACTCAACAGAGGAAAGTCCACTGGACCTGACGGGATACCAATTCGACTCTACACAGAGTACGCGAAAGAACTTGCCCCCCTTCTAACAGCCGTGTACCGCAAGTCTCTAGAGGAACGGAGGGTTCCAAATGATTGGAAAAGAGCACAGGTAGTCCCAGTCTTCAAGAAGGGTCGTCGAGCAGATGCGCAAAACTATAGACCTATATCTCTGACGTCGATCTGTTGTAGAATTTTAGAACATGTTTTTTGCTCGAGTATCATGTCGTTTTTGGAGACCCAGAATCTACTCTGTAGGAATCAACATGGATTCCGTAAACAGCGATCGTGTGAGACCCAACTCGCTTTATTTGTTCACGAGACCCAGAAAATATTAGATACCGGCTCCCAGGTAGATGCTATTTTTCTTGACTTCCAGAAGGCGTTCGATACAGTTCCGCACTGTCGCCTGATAAACAAAGTAAGAGCCTACGTAATATCAGACCAGCTGTGTGGCTGGATTGAAGAGTTTTTAGCAAACAGAACACAGCATGTTGTTATCAATGGAGAGACGTCTACAGACGTTAAAGTAACCTCTGCCGAGCCACAGGGGAGTGTTATGGGACCATGGCTTTTCACAATATATATAAATGACCTAGTAGGTAGTGTCGGAAGTTCCATGAGGCTTTTCGCGGATGATGCTGTAGTATACAGAGAAGTTGCAGCGTTAGAAAATTGTAGCGAAATGCAGGAAGATCTGCAGCGGATAGGCACTTGGTGCAGGGAGTGGCAACTGTCCCTTAACATAGACAAATGTAATGTATTGCGAATACATAGAAAGAAGGATCCTTTATTGTATGATTATATGATAGCGGAACAAACACTGGTAGCAGTTACTTCTGTAAAATATCTGGGAGTATGCGTGCGGAACGATTTGAAGTGGAATGATCATATAAAATTAATTGTTGGTAAGGCGGGTACCAGGTTGAGATTCATTGGGAGAGTGCTTAGAAAATGTAGTCCAGCAACAAAGGAGGTGGCTTACAAAACACTCGTTCGACCTATACTTGAGTATTGCTCATCAGTGTGGGATCCGTACCAGATCGGGTTGACGGAGGAGATAGAGAAGATCCAAAGAAGAGCGGCGCGTTTCGTCACAGGGTTATTTGGTAACCGTGATAGCGTTACGGAGATATTTAATAAACTCAAGTGGCAGACTCTGCAAGAGAGGCGCTCTGCATCGCGGTGTAGCTTGTTGTCCAGGTTTCGAGAGGGTGCGTTTCTGGATGAGGTATCGAATATATTGCTTCCTCCTACTTATACCTCCCGAGAAGATCACGAATGTAAAATTAAAGAGATTCGAGCGCGCACGGAGGCTTTCCGGCAGTCGTTCTTTCCGCGAACCGTACGCGACTGGAACAGAAAAGGGAGGTAATGACAGTGGCACGTAAAGTGCCCTCTGCCACACACCGTTGGGTGGCTTGCGGAGTATAAATGTAGATGTAGATGTAGAGTTTCATCATGGAAGGGAATGGTTATGGGATGCTAAAACTGTGGTTATAAAAGCAAATGAAGACCACACGGAAGGAAGGGGTTAAGTCCATTTTATAGATTTTTTAGGAGAGCAATTTTAAAGTTTAAAGCGTTACGGTTTCATTGGTTATTGAAATATGCTTTTGTAATTTATACAGTACATTCAGCGACATTTTCTTTAGGATTCCTCAAAAGTCGAAAAAATATTATTAAAAACTGGAGCTTGTATGCCTTTTCATCTGAATGTCTATTTTTTAATTTATTTGTATAATGCACTATTAGATTGAAAAGTCAGAATTTAATGTGCTATTGGGATGATACTTCACTATAAAACTTCCCTGCAACTCCCTTGACAAAGATCTATTCATCACTGAGTCTAGTCATTATTGTACAGGATGTTCGTGAATAATCAAGTTTTAGGAACAATATTGTTTCTCAATATTCTGTTTTTATTTTCATTGAACTCATGTAAATTATAATGATTAATAAGCTCATGTCTCAACTTTTGTAATTTTATATCACCTGGTATACAGCTACCAACAATTATTCAATAAATGGATACAACACATACATTAAAAATATAGTTAATTCGACGTAATTTCAGTTATCAGCATAAATCACAGTTTTTATAATCTACAGTCTTCATTTCTCACTTTTTACTTATACAAACAAGTAACACAAAACGTGTTTGTAAATTCACTGCCGGAAAGGAATGTTTGTATAGTATTCTTAGGCCCCTGTGTCACAGAACACCTTCAGTTCTTGTAGGTCACGATACTTTTGCTGGTGATAGGTAGCAGTCCTGAAACATCGGACATGCGACCTGTTATTAGCAAGGCATCTCAATAGGTTTGTTATAATAAAGCAGGACCTGCTATTTTACACACTGGTATGATTTAGTTTCATTTAAATACTGTGTCATGGTGTATGATAAGCCTTGGAGGGTGACGTTCTATGTTGTTGACAATTCTTCCGGGTTATAAGGCCGTGGTCCATGTAATACTTCTATTCCTAACCTTTCGTCCAATACTACGTTGGACATTCTCAGAGGTATGGCTGGTCCTGTTGAGTCCTGCCGACAGGACTCAACAGGACCAGCCATACCTCTGAGGATGTCCAATGTAGTATTGGACGAAAGGTTAGGAATAGAAGTATTCCATGGACCACGGCCTTATAACCCGGAAGAATTATCAACAACAGTACCATCCGGTCGTGAAAGCCTTCATTCGGTCACGTTCTATCTTCATCTCCTTAATACTTGGCGATGGAAATGGACATTTTGGTCGGTATCTTGGTTGCAAGAAATCAGTCCAAATCATTGAGCAACCATCTTCAATAACCTGAAAAGGAGTGCGTTTCGCACGTGCATATTTAATTATGTCTGTCCAGTCCTTTGGGAGCTCAGCTTTTGTTTTACGTCTGATGAGGCCCATGTCTTTGTTACTTTTCAGGTATGAAGTCCTCTTACTGGGAATGTCACACGAATGGATTAAAATCGCTTTGCATGATGGACAAGATAATGGATGAACCTAAAAAGGGTGTAGTTTCTGTTTTGACCACCACATGAGTCACAGAAGATTTACAAATTTTTAACCTCAGGATTCAGAAACGAAGTAACATAATGGTGCAGGAAAGAAACTACTTCCCTATAGTTTCAGGATAAACATAAAACACTGCATTACTGTCTGATAGTCGATGTATGTTAAATAGATATAGAGAAAGCTGTCGCTAATAATAGGCATTGTTGGTGCTGATGTTTGGACATGGGAGATTTCGTTGTAAATCCACAAATATCGATTCTGTGTTTGTAAACTTCCTGCTTCGCTGTCGAGATTACCTTTTACGCTGATAGAATGCATCAGTTTTACGGCGGTGCAGTTCATATTCAATCTTCTCTCTCTTAATATTACTTTGAACGTCTGATCTTTCCTTTCCATCTGCTGCATGTGTGAGTTGTGCCTCTAGAGCTTTGAAAGTTACAGAAAACGTATCACAAGTACTGCATGTATCACTTCAAGGGAAACCGAATGAGGTATTTAATTTTGTATTAAGTAATTTACGGTAAGTTTCATATGATAGAGAACAGGTAGAATGTGTCTCTTGAAACATCTTGAACATTTTGATTGTGAGTTCTTCAGGCAAATACAATTTCTGTGTTTTATTTATGCTGTAATGACTGCACCGTCCTTTAAATGACTTGATGTGAGCGCAGATGTTTTCTTATGTTTCTGTTGAAAGTTTATGAAGTTGGTTTCCGTGTTTTCCTCGTTTATCAACTGGCGCCATGCATTCAGTTTTTATGGAATTTCTGTCAGTTTCTAATCTTTTCCTCGAAATACCACGCAGTGATATAAAGACCTTTTGACAAACACACAATTCTGTCACAGTATTCTCTCTCATTATTCTGACCTTATAATGAAATGCATAATCACGCAAAGTAGCTGCTGTCTCATCTCTGCGAGGCCTTCGGCGTTGTACATTGTCAACAGAAATCAGTTCTGTCAGGTGACAACTTTGCTCATTCCAGTCCTTCACCAAATTTAAATTAGATATTAATGAAGACTTCTCTGTATCAGTTAGAAAATCAGTACAATTCTTCTTGCAGTTACAATGCTCTCCTATTTCATGTGACATTGTTCTTAGCCTTTTAAATAATTCGGATTGTTCAAATGGCTCTGAGCACTATGCGACTTAACTTCTGCGGTCATGAGTCGCCTAGAACTTAGAACTAATTAAACCTAACTAACCTAAGGACATCACACACATCCATGCCCGAGGCAGGATTCGAACCTGCGACCGTAGCGGCCGCGCGGTTCCAGACTGTAGCGCCTTTAACCGCTTGGCCACCGCGGCCGGCATACTTCGGATTGTCTACCATAGCTCTGTCTTTTTTTAGACTTACCACTGCAGCTTGACTCTGGATATTCCATCACCAGTTGAAACACCGACATCAGTGGGATTTTACTCGAAATTCAATTCTATCAGCTACACCACAAAGCGCTGAACCGATTGTCAAGGCTGCTGTGTGTTAGCACAAACCACGGCACGAAATTCAGTTCCACTACAGCACAAGGCGAAGAAACTCTTGTCAAATCTGCTCCGCGTTAGCTTCGACAATACATAAGAAAGATCAACAATGACACTGCATTTAACAATGTCAACAATGAGACTTCCATAAAATCAGACAAAAAAATCAATTTAGCTCAGAAATCCGCACCTGCTGGACTGTCCGTGACCGTGTATTGGACGGACTTGACCCGTTTTCTCCGTGTATACCATATTTTAATCTAGCTACCACTCCGTGACTATACCCAACACATTCATTTCAGTTCGCCCAACTGAAAGTACATCTGATGAACTTCATAATGATACCACTAACTCTTTTTCGTGAGATTTGGACTTGACCCCTTCTTTCTGTGTGGTCTTCTAATTGAAAAGATTAGATGCTTGGATGGAAATTAGTGAGCCACTAGAAAAAATTTGCATGATGTGAAAAACAAAATGGGTCATTTTTTCACTGTGAATGACAAAGAGAAACAAACAAAAGTGGGAGTGACCGTTAAGGTTTGTGCTGCAGGCATGGCTCTTCTAAATTAGGTGTCACCTTTGGAAATTTTGGGGTCTGTACAATTCAATACCAGTTCAAAATCTGTAGTTTTCATTTGGGAGAAATTATGAAATAGTCCATATTCCAGTTCAGCTTTAAGATCAGACATTAATTTTGTCCCACCACACTGCTCCCTACTTTTTAAAACAGAGTCCTTCCACCAGCATTGTTTCTTCTTCCTCTTTTTATGATGATCAGCTTTGTGCAGCAAAATAAATGCTGCACATGCAACAACTGTTAAATTCTCTTCTTCCATCATAATATCGACCAGTGAAATTGTAATTTATACACTAATTTAAACCAGTAACAAAACAGAGTAATATCGGCAAGTTGTCAGAACCAGCTGTGATTCCACAAGTCTGAATCCCTTGGCCCCCAAGCCCTTTATTTGGTGAGGATTAGAAGCCCAGCACCAATGCATTAGTGACCAACGTTTGGCCAAATCCAGTGTCTGTCTTGCATTGGCCTTTGTCAGCATAGTATGTACACTCCTTAACAGACAGGCTTGGTGCTTTTAGAATTGGACAGGGAAAAACATTTTTGCCTTGTGTGAGACAATGCCCTTTGTCCAAGGACTGGTGCAGGTGGAGGGGTGACCTTGGGAGACAATGCTCCTTGTCTCACCACCACAGGCTTCAACTGGCAGGAGAAAAAACTTCTTTTCTATCAGGCAGGTTTGATCCTGGAGAGGGGGATGAACATCCTTTCTCTCAGGGTGACATGAGGGTTGGGGAAAACCCAGGAAATCTGGCAACAGTGCAGGCAGTGCCATTTTCCTGGGTCAGCCATCTTGAATTCCAGTATGAAAATCCATCATCTTATTTTTCCTGCCAAAATGACCAATGTGCTTTTTAAAGGAGCTGGCTAAATGTAGTCTGTTGCGCTTACATGGCCAGGAGTATGTTTGTGCATATCCAGATCTGTTTAGAAAAAGTTGGCTTCTATATTTGGCAAGAAATAGTTCCAAGTGCGTCTATTAGAAATATCCAAAGACATCTCATTAGTTAGCGTTCTCGCTTCCCGCGCCCGGGTTCCCAGGTTCGATTCCCGACGGGGTCAGGGATTTTTTCTGCCTCGTGATGACTGGGTGTTGTGTGATGTCCTTAGGTTAGTTAGGTTTAAGTAGTTCTAAGTTCTAGGGGACTGATGACCATCGATGTTAAGTCCCACAGTGCTCAGAGCCATTTGAACCATTTGAACCATCTCATTAGTATGAGACCCATATTTAACAAAAACTTTTCACTGCCTACACGCTGAGTAGGGAGGGAAGCAGTGGAAAGGAAATCAATAATTAACAATCAAAATTTCTCGTTTTCCCAGTTGTCCTTTCATTAAATGTGTCGGAAACATCACCCACAGAATGTAATACACAATTAGTTTGTATTTGCAAATTTATATCTGAAAAAGAAACATCACGATTGAAATATCCATATGGTGACATGCACTGCCAGAAGAGAAATTAGTACACCGTTTTTAAGGTTTCCAGTTGCTCTGGTATTTATTGTTGCAACAGTACATATGAATTACGTGAAACGCTTCCATTTACAGATCAATAGCACGAGCTTTTCTGTGATATCAGGTATCAACCCATGCTGAAACACTCATATTAGTAAGTGGTGTAGCTTTGACGGCAATGCAGGTGCTGACTCTGGCATTTAGTCCATCTGACAGATGGCGAATACAGTACTGGGATTCGTTATACTCTTGCGCTTGCTGCCTTGACCACATAAACGCAGCAAGAAAAGAAGAAAAGTTGCTTTGTGTTACCCATCACAGCGTTTCTGACGACTCATCATCGAATATACTTTGTATCCTACTGAGTAACAGAGATCACTTTACAGAGGAATAATGGAGGCTGAGTTGAGTGATTTGAAGAGCTCCATTGGAAATGCGACGTTTACTGGCGGTTAACAACAGCTGATACTTGTCTCTACAGAAGTTGTGGGAATGTGGGAAGCGATAAGATAACTGCAACCTCCTGTTCACAACCGATAAATGCTACGATAACCTGGTGAAGTGGCTATCCTTCACCTCTGTGTCGGTTATTTGTCCTATGTAGTGCCGAAGGCCAGAGACAACGTAACGACGAGCGACAAAGAGACCAGGAGGTACATTGAGACAGAAGTCCGTCACGGTCTGTATTAGGTACCTATCGACCAAGGGGTCGACGACCACTTGGTCTATGTGCTTGAACAAAATCCCATGGGTTGTAGTACGCACACAACAACGTCATTACCAGCTCGTTCCATAATTATTAGCTTGGTTTATACACTGATCAGATAGAGCATTATAATAGGCAGGATGTGCACCTTTTGAACAGATAACACAGGCGACCCGTCGTGGCATGGAAGCAATGAGGCCTTAGTAGGTCGCTGGAGGGAGTTATTACAACATGCGCACACATACAAGTCACCTAACTCCCGTAAATTCCACGTAGGGGGCGGGGAGGGGGGGAGGGTGATGAACTCTGACGCCACATTCAATCACATCCCAGATGTCTTCGATTGGATTCAGATCTGGCGAGCTAGGATCCAGTACATTAATTGGAACTCGCCACTGTGTTCCTCGAACCACTCAATCAGACTCCTGGCATTTTGAAATGGCGCATTATCTCATTGAAAAACACCATTGTAGTCGGTAAACATCTTCGTCACGAAGGGATGTACGTGGTCTGCAACCAGTGTACGATACTCCTTGGCCATCATGGTGCCTTGCACGAGCTCCACTGGACCCATGGATGTCCACGTGAATAATAAGGGCGTGTGGCTAGGGCCTCCCGTCGGGCAGACCGTTCGCCTGGTGCAAGCCTTTCGATTTGACGCCACTTCAGCGACTTGCGCGTCGCTGGGGATGAAATGATGATAAGGACAACACAACACCCAGTCCCTGAGCGGAGAAAATCTCCGACCCAGCCGGGAATCGAACCCGGGCCCTTAGGATTGACAGTCTGTCGCGAAGACCACACAGCTACCGGGGGCGGATTGTCCACGTGAAAGTCCGCCAGAGCATTATGGAGCTGCCGCCAGCTTGTCTCCATCCCGCAATACAGGTGTCAAGAAGCTGTTCCCTTGGAAGACGACGGGTTCGTGCCCTCCCATCAGCATGATGAAGAAGGTACCTGGAGTCATCAGACCTTGCGACGCTCTGCTACTGCGCCATCGTCCAGTGCGATGGTTACGTGCCCATTTCAGTCGTAGTTGCCGATGTCGTGACGTTAACGTAGGCACATGCATGGGTCGTCGTCTGCGGAAGCCATCGTTAGGAGTTTTTGGTGCACTGCCTGTTCAGACACGCTTGTATTCTGCCCAGCGTTAATGTCTGATGTTAGTTCCGCCACAGTTCGACGCTTGTCCTGTTTTACCAGCCTGCCCAGCCTTGAAATCTGACATCTGTAATGAAGGGTGGCCGCCAAACCCCACGACGTCTGGACGTGGTTTCACCACGTGTTGAGGACACTCACCACAGCCCTATTCGAACACCCGACAGTTCGTGCAGTTTCCGAAATGCTCGTGCCGAGCCTCCGGGCCATCACAATCCGCCCTCTGTCAAACTCAGATAGATCGCGCGCATTCCCCATTCTACACACGAATAGCACGCTCACTGATACTGTATGCCCCGTGCGTGTGTCTGACTAGCAGTAATTCCTCGCCAGGTGACGTTGCTATCGCCTGGACGAGTTTACATCGACTGAAGGTCGGTGGTATGACCAGTGACTGATAAGTGTATACAGAATTTCTTTTTTCTACCTCGTGTCTTGCCGTGAGTGTAGTTTTCGATTACCATTTCTATTTCACTTGAAGTTTTTATTATATAGTTATTTATCAGACTGGGTCTGTCTGATTGCAGCAGAATAAAACGAACTGTTCGTCCCATACGTATTTCACCTTTGTTATTTTAAAGGCACTATCGGTAGTCCCTGTGATTACAGTATTTTATTAAATGTATTGTACAGTGTACATTGCTGTTATAAACAGTTCTGGCTCTCCATGATTTTCTGTTACTTGATAATAGTTTAATTTTCTTAAGAACTTTCAGCATTGCAGCGCGTCAGCAATCGTAAGTATCGAAATAATTATGAAAAATCCGCCTCGGTTGCACAAACTACCTGCTGTTTACCTAGGTTTCAGCGTGGGTAACCACGCCTTCTTCAGATCAAATATAAAATAGCTTGCCTAAATAGGCATAGTCAAAGGCTAAAATCAACACCTACAGCGGCAAGACCCCATAATTTTTTTTTTACAAATATACGGTACATATGTACCAGCCCACTCTGTTGGCCGTGCGGCTTTCCGGGCGGGAAGGAGCGCCTGGCCCCCGGCACGAATCCACCCGGCGGATTTGTGTCGAGGTCCGGTGAACCGGCCAGTCTGTGGATGGTTTTAGGCGGTTTTCCATCTGCCTTGGCGAATGCGGTCTGGTTCCCCTTATTCCGCCTCAGTTACACTATGTCGGCAATTGCTGCGCAAACAAGTTCTCCACGTACGCGTACACCACCATTACTCTACCATGCAAACATAGGGGTTACACTCGTTTGGTGTGAGACGTTCCCTGGGGGGATCCACCGGGGGCCGAACCGCACAATAACCATGGGTTCGGTGTGGGGCGGCGGAGGGGTGAAGTGGACTGCGGTAGTCGTCGTGGGGTTGTGGACCACTGCGGCTGCGGCGGGGACGGAGCCTCTCCGTCGTTTCTAGGTCCCCGGTTAACATATAATACAATACAATACATATGTACCAAGTCAATAATATTACTTATCTCAACCCTGTGTGTGCTGCCTCGCCCCAGCCAACGTACGATGGTCACAGGCTTCTCCACTGAACTGAGGCACCGCAGGCTGCTCACATGCGCGGCTACCGAAATCACTGCGCATGCGCGAGGCCAGGAAATGCTCTTCTTATACATGGGAGCTGGATTACATAGTTAACACTGATCGGGACCTAACTGGTTGCCAAGAGTTGTCGCACAAATAGCAAACTGAGCAAATGATAAAAGCGATGATGCGGGAATTAAGACATATTTAATAGCAACGCGACATGTCGTAACTAGACTTTCTATTCACGGCTTTCATCATCTAATCTGCAAGAACAAAACTTATCATGACCCAACCGCAACATGTGTATGTGAACTGTGTAACGAAGCCTGTGAACGATATCACATAGAACTGTGCAGTAAAAGAGTGAAATCGATAAATGAATATGCAAAAATGTAAAATGTAAATGTAAAATATTAAGCAAAGTAACTGTATATGGCTATTTGGCTGCAATTTTATTAAATAAATAGCAACGCACGACAACCTTTGTGCACGGATGGTAAATCAGCCACAAGCTACTATGGAGGCCCTAGAATTAGGTAGAAATTACAACTAAACTAAAAAGATAGCTATGCTAAGGACCTTATTGTTAACGGATAAAACCGCACTAATAATATCTGCAGCAGAAACAACCATAGTTGTTTTCTACTAAAAATTTTTTTATATGCTATGCTGTTCATTTCCTTGTTCTGGTTTTAGTGTTATTCTTCTTCTACTTTCTGCCAGTCGAAATTTTATTTGCAGAACATTAGGAAATGAACACTCATTTTATTTACGTTTTTTATGTTGTTGCCAACTGTACATCTATGATCTGTTGGCTTGCACACGCGCGCGCGCGCGTGTGTATGTGTGTGTGTGTGTGTGTGTGTGTGTGTGTGTGTGTGTGTGTGTGTGCGCTTGAACTGTTGGGTCTATATTCCTATTATTAACTTCAGCAGGGAGTGTGTGTTGGAATGTGTCTGGTTGTTTTGAATCGGTTGAGCTTTAACCCTCTATCGTGCGCCCATTTTGTAGTGCTCACATGTCGGTATTCAGATTCCCGATAGATGTCTTAAGGTTTATTAGTTTTGCACTTATATACGAGGTTGATTTCTTAGGTCATGGCAACTATGGTACATCTTGTGTTAATGTGACAACACGGGAGTTCCACGAGGTGCATTGATCTATAGGCATTGTGTATGTGCATGTCACCATTAAATAGGGTTCCAGTACAGTTGGTCACGGTAAAGGTTGAACTGTAACATACACATTGGTAGGCTGTGTAAGGTTATTGTGTACAGTTACAAATTATACAAAAATGAATCAAAATCAACTAATGCCCTTCAAAATAGTCCCCCAGTGCATACACACACCCTTGCCAACCATGTGGAAGGCGTTGAATGCCATTGGCATTGCCACCAATGCGTGCGACCTGTCACCGAAATGCCGTGAGCGTTTCGGCCCTGTCTGCATAGCGCCTCCCAAGCAATCGTTTATTCAGTTGTGGAATGAGGCCGAAGTCGCACGGATTGAAGTCTGATGATTTGGGTTGGTGGGAGAGGATTCCCCACCCCCACCGCTGTACACAATTCTTGACGACGCCTGCACTGTGGGCTGTAGTATTATCATTGAGTGCGACTGCATTAGCCAGCTGTGGCGGACGTTTCCGCCGAAGCGTACATCGCAGATGGTACAGCAGGAAGTTGCAGTAGTATTCGGCACTGACGGTGTGGTCGTCCCCAACAGGGTGACACTCCAGAATACCATCGCTCTCTTACGCCAGAATGAGCATGACCTTCGTGGATGATTCCCAATCACCCACAGCTGTACGCAGTTCCACATGACACTGAGCAGCATTTCTACCAGCAGGAAAGGCAATTTTCGCGTATGCTCGTTGTTCCACTCTGTTCACATCTGTCTTGTAGCACGGTCAAGCTCACACTGAATGTTTCAGGCGCTAACACCGAGCCATCCCTGTACGCGTTCGCAATCTGTCGGTTGGTTTCGGTATAGTTTGCCGCCTCGGATTTTCGAATGTATTTACTGCGATTACGATGGTGCTACATGTTCAAACTATATACCGTAGTTGCCATGACTTTGGGAATTACCCTGGCACAATTGGAGGTCATCAGCGCATATGTGTTATTTGCAGAAGTACAAAACTAATGACACATTATTTACATTCAATGAAAAGAGTATAAGACCTAATACCAAATCCTGGAGACGCTTGATACTACCTGCCTCCATTGTGACTTTATGGTGTCGGACATGACGCATTGGTGACGAGATGTCAGGTATAAGCGAAACCATTGCCCAGCACTCGACGATAAAATTAGGCTACTAAGCCGGCCACTGTGGCCGAGTGGTTCTAGGCGCTTCAATCTGCAAACGGACGACGGTTATGGTCGCAGGTTCGAATCCTGCTTCGGGCATGGATGTGTGTGATGTCCTTAGGTTAGTTAGGTTTAAGTAGTTCTAAGTTCTAGGGGACTGATGACCTCAGATGTTAAGGTCCCATAGTGCTCAGATCCATATGAACCATTTTTTAGGCTGCTAAGTTTGGCAAGTAAAATGTCATAGCTGACAGTGTCAAAGACTTTGTTGAAGCCTAAGAAGCATATGATAGTAGCATCCTGTGCGTCCATGACAAGCTTCGGGTCATCTCTTACCTTTATTAAGGCAGATGTGCTGCGATGTTTACGGAAACCCGATTGATATTCGTCTAGTAGGTTGTTTGTAATTAGATAATTTGATAGCTGGCCATGGATCATATATTCCAAGACCTTGGCGAACGCAGGAAAAATGCAAATACTGTAGGTCGATAATCAGATCGTGCTGTGGTAACATCCTTATTTGGTAACGGCTTAACTAGTCCCTGTTCCCATTCCTCAGGCAAAACGATTGTGATTAAGGAATGGTTGAAGATCTCTGCTGTAGTGGGCAGTAGCTGGTCGGTAATAAGATTCATCATTCTGGATTTGGATGCCGTCGTATACGGTACATGCTGACTGATATGAATGATGGTTGTTTTGACGGTGCTGCAAGTAACATGCTTAGATAAAATTTTTCGTGACTACAGTCCTTTACTCCCACGAAGTAATCAATGAGACTCTGTATCGTTTGTGGTTAAGTTGTGGTTGTAGGTAATTTGAAATGCCGGTTCAGTTCATCGGCTGGGACAATGATGGGATCAGCTGCAGCCTTTATACTGAAGAGCCAAAGAAACTGGTACACCTGGCCTAATATAGTGTAGCTCCTCACCCCCCCCCTCACCCCCCCCCTCCCACCCCACCACAGCCCCAGAACACGCAAAAGTGCCGAAAAACGACGTGGTGTGAAATCGACTAACGTCTGAAGTAGTGCTGGAGGGAACTGACTTCATGAATCCTGCAGGGCTGTCCATAAATCCGTAAGAGTACGAGGAGGTAGAGATCTCATCTGAACAGCACGTTGCAAGGTATCCCAGATATGCTCAATAATGCTCATGTCTGTGGAGTTTGGTGGCCAGCGGAAGTGTATTCCTGGTGCCACTCAGCAGCTAATCTGGACGTGTGGGTTGTCACTTTATCCTGATGGAAATGACGAAGTGCGTCGGAATGGACAGTGGACATGAATTGATGCGGGTGATCAGACAGGATGCTTACGTACGAGTCACCTTTCAGAGTCGTATTTAGACGTATCAGGGGTCCCCATATCACTCCAACTGCACACGCCCCACACCATTACAGAATCTCCACTCAGCTTGCACCGACCCTGCTGACATGCAGGCTCCATGGATTCATGAGATTGTCTCCATACTCATACACGTCCATCCGCTCAATACAATTTGAAACGAGACTCGTTCGACCAGGCAACATGTTTCCAGTCATCAACAGTCGAATGTTGGCGTTGACGGCCCCAGGCGAGACATAAGGCTTTGTGTCGTGCAGTCATCAAGGGTACACGAATAGGGCTTCGGTTCCGAAAGCCGATATCGAAGATGTTTGGTTGAGTTGTTCGCACGCTGACACTTGTTGATGGCCCAAAATAGAAATCTGCAGCAATTTGCACTTCTGTCACGTTCAACGATTCTCTTCAGTCGTCGTTGGTCCCGTTCTTGCAGGATCTTTTTCCAGCCGCAGAGATGTCGGAGATCTGATGTTTTACCGGATTTCTAATATTCACAGTACGCTCGTGAAATGCTCGTACGGGAAGAATCCCCACTTCATCGCTACCTCGGAGATGCTGTGTCCCATCGGTCGTGCGGTGACTATAACGACACGTTCAAACTCGCTTAAATCTTGATAACTTGCCTGCCATTGCAGCAGCAGTAACCTATCTAACAGCTGCGCCAGACACTTGTTGTCTTATGTGGACGTTGCCGACCGCAACGCCGTATTCGGCCTGTTTATTTATCTCTGTATTTGAATACGAATGCTTATACCAGTTTATTTGGCGCTTGAGTGTACTTCGTCTATACCAAGACCATGCAGATTTTTCCATACAACAGCTGGCCTATTCCTTTTATCAGTTATTGTATGGGCATGCCAGAGTTTTGCATTATCACAGCTTCACTGACTGTTTCGCTTGCTTCTGCTTGTAAGTAATATTTCAGGAGTGGGCCATAGTTTGTATGCCCATGTGCAGCGCCTCTGAGATTCATAAGCTATTTTAGTTCTTCAGTAAGCTAGTTTTCAGGTTTCCTTCTTACTTTTCCTGTCTTGAGGGTGGTATATTTGTCACATAGTTGTGTAAGTTTGCTAGTAAAACCTTAAGTTTTCCTTCGTGTCAGAGTAGAGGACGTCCCTCATGCTATTTCTTGCGCCTCAGTTGCAAGTTCAGATAAATTGATGCATTTGAAGTCAATTGTGGTTTTTTCTGGGACCTTCTAGCCAGTACATCATGAAAATTATGTCATGGTCGGACATGTCAGGTTCATATATCTGAGAGGTACGTATTACTCTGTGTGGGGATTTCGTCACAAGTATGTGTATAAGTTGTGACTTCTGTACGCGTGATGGTTAGGAGCAAGCTGAAGTAGCGACACGTTTGAAGAAGAAAGTATCCGCTTAAATTTCAGACTGGATGGACTGTTGTGTAGAAAATTTATGGTAGTGTCGCCAGCTACAATTATATGCTTATATGTTGATGCAGTTTCGAGCAGGCAAACCGGTCTATTTTAGCAATATCTACGAAATTTGCAAGTAGAAATATAAATTATTCGTACGTAATAGAAAATCAGAAAGTTCCACAACTGTTTATAGCTAGAATGTGTTATGTACAATATGCAAAACAAAATCGTATAAACACAAATATGTATACCTGATGTTTTTCCTACGAGTCTTCAGCGGCATTTTCCCTGTCGTTTCGCCAGATATTAGCAATTTCGCTTCTGTAGTCAGTAGCTGGAGACAGCCCAAGCAAATACTTCTCATCACGTTTTTCACGCTAAGGTCAACGGAAAAAGTTAGTTTTCGCAAACAAAATCATTTCTAAAGCGAAATTTTATACTAACATTCGGGTAGAGCTGGCCCAAACTGGTATAGTGTAATATTCATTTTACTACTATGTATTAGCAGGAACAGTAAAACAGGAAGAATAACCAGCTCTCTCGCCACGCAGGAACGCTGCTCTGCAGTTGTGGAATACTAGTCATTCTTCCTATTTTACTGTCCCTTACATACCGATAAAATGTGTTGTGGATTGGCAAGAGGGCCAACCCACTAATGTAAGAGGAAGCCGAAAGCCACGCGTTTTAGCTCACGCAGGCTGGCATGAGGTCTGGAACAGGACAAGGAAGTTAGACTAGAAAAAAAGGATGTAGCTGGTGGAATACTTAACTTTAATCCATTAAAGTTGAACGTAGCTCTTGTCTGTACATTCTTTACAATATCAATAGCAACTGATAATGGCGCCTTGCTCGGTCGTAGCAAATGACGTAGCTGAAGGCTATGCTAACTATCGTCTCGGAAAATGAGAACGTATTTTGTCAGTGAACCATTGCTAGCAAAGTCGGCTGTACAACTGGGGCGAGTGCTAGGAAGTCTCTCTAGACCTGCCGTGTGGCGGCGCTCGGTCTGCAATCACTGGTAGTGGCGACACGCGGGTCCGACGTATACTAATGGACCGCGGACGATTTAAAGGCTACCACCTAGCAAGTGTGGTGTCTGGCGGTGACACCACATTCCTCCCCCGCAAATCGGCGGACGGTTGTGTTCTAAGGCTTCCGCCCGCCGTGGGGAGGACCCCATGTTGACGTATGCGACGAGGTGGGGAGCCTAACAACAGGCGAGGCTGTGCCACCCGCACCCTGCCATTCGGTCCGAGGCGAGATAGGAAACGCCTGAAAATCTGCTCCAGGGTGCACGCCAACATGCGGTGTATGCGCCAGCAGAGAGACAGGAGGGGCCGAAGGGTCGACCTCCATCGGGCCGGGGCACCCGACGGGCGAAGACGACATATGGTCTGGCGCGGCCAAGAGTTCCATGTCGGAGGACATCCGGTCACGGGAAGCGATCGGCGGCGCGTGACCCAGGGAGGCGCCCGGCGGTTGCAGCGACGCGTCCACTGCGGGCGTCGCCGGCGGGAGAACAGGCGGCGGCTGCGGCGCGTCGCCATGGGGCAAAATGGAAGGCATCGTCGGTAACACCTGGGGCTGAGGCGAGCCAGTAGATGGGTCCCCAGGGCGCTGACCGGACGGCACCGTCGCTGAAAGCAGACGGGGAGCGGCAGAACCCGTGCGAAGACAGAGGCGCAGCTGATGGAGATGCCGACGCACCTCACTAGAGGCCCCCAAAACCAGATACAGAGCGCGTCCGAGGCAGCGAAGAATGCGCCCTTCAAGCCAACGCCGTGAACCTCGATAGTGACGATAGTAGACAACGTCGCCTGGAGAAAAAGCAGGTGTCTGCCGCTGCACAGGAACCTGATTGATGCGGCGGATGTAGCAAAGACATCAAGCTTCGATGAGGGCGACCGTGGAGCAACTCAGCCGGCAAGCGACCATCTCGGGGCTGAGAGCGATACGAGGACAAAAAGAGCAACAACGCGTCCTCCCGAGAATGCGACTCTTTCAACTTCAACATCTGGGACCTGAAAGTCCTGACCAATCGTTCAGGGGCACCGTTTGACTGAGGCGAAAACGGCGCGGCTGTCAGATGTTGAATACCATTGGCCTTGCAGAATGACCGAAACTCTGCGGACATGAATTGTGGGCCATTGTCGGAAACAATAGTCTGTGGAAGACCTTCAATGCAAAAGATAGCAGATAACGCTTGGGTGGTGGCAGATGCCGTCGTGGAAGCCATCCAGACAACAAGAGGAAAATTACTGAATGAATCGACCAGAACCAACCATCGAGCATTCCAGAATGGACCAGCAAAATCGATGTGTAAGCGTTGCCAAGGGGAAGTGGCTTTCAGCCATGCAAAGAATTTCCGCGGTGGTGCGGATTGTTGTTCGGCACACGCCATGCAAGAAGAGCACATATTCGTAATCGCAGCATCGATTCCGAACCAAGTACAGTGCTGACGAGCAAGTTGTTTCGTTCTCACTATACCCCTATGTGCTTGGTGGAGAAGCTGTAAGACAGAGGACTGTAACGAACGTGGGACCACGACCCTGGACTGATCATTATCAGAACGCAACAGCAAAACACCACGTCGTACAAAAAGTCTCTCCTTGTGAGCAAAAAATCGGCGAACCAACGGATCCTCGATCTGTGACTTTGACAAGAGCTATTGCGTGGCAACAAAACGCAGAACGGTAGCAAGGACAGGGTCAGCAGCTGTGGCTGTAGCTACACGACGAAAATCAATCGGAAACGATTCGACCACGTCATCGGTTTCCGCATCAATTAACATGCAAGCAAGTTCGGAGGAATCGAATGCCCTATCCTCAGCAACAGGCAAACGGGACAACGCATCGGCGTTTCCGTGCTTAGCAGTGGACCGATACAAGATATCGCAGCAGTACTGCGAGAGGAAAATAGACCATCGAATGAATTTCTGCGCTGTACGTGGAGGTACAGGCTTGTTCGGATGAAAAAGCGATGTCAAAGGTTTGTGGTCTGTGATAATGGTGAAGTGACGACCATACAAGAAATCATGAAACTTGTTGTTGTTGTTGTTGTGGCCTTCAGTCCTGAGACTGGTTTGATGCAGCTCTCCATGCTACTCTATCCTGTGCAAGCTTCTTCATCTCCCAGTACCTACTGCAACCTACATCCTTCTGAATCTGCTTAGTGTATTCATCTCTTGGTCTCCCCCTACGATTTTTACCCTCCACGCTGCCCTCCAATACTAAATCGGTGATCCCTTGATGCCTCAGAACATGTCCTACCAACCGATCCCTTCTTCTGGTCAAGTTGTGCCACAAACTCCTCTTCTCCCCAATCCAATTCAGTACCTCCTCATTAGTTATGTGATCTACCCATCTATTCTTCAGCATTCTTCTGTAGCACCACATTTCGAAAGCTTCTATTCTCTTCCTGTCCAAACTATTTACCGTCCATGTTTCACTTCCATACATGGCTACACTCCATACAAATACTTTCAGAAATGACTTCCTGACACTTAAATCTATACTCGGTGTTAACAAATTTCTCTTCTTCAGAAACGCTTTCCTTGCCATTGCCAGTCTACATTTTATATCCTCTCTACTTCGACCATCATCAGTTATTTTGCTCCCCAAATCGCAAAACTCCTTTACTACTTTAAGTGTCTCATTTCCTGATCTAATACTCTCAACATCACCCGACTTAATTCGACTACATTCCATTATCCTCATTTTGCTTTTGTTGATGTTCATTTTATATCCTCCCTTCAAGACACCATCCATTCCGTTCAACTGCTCTTCCAAGTCCTTTGCTGTCTCTGACAGAATTACAATGTCATCGGCGAACCTCAAAGTTTTTATTTCTTCTCCATGGATTTTAATACCTACTCCGAATTTTTCTTTTGTTTCCTTTACTGCTTGCTCAATATACAGATTGAATAACATCGGGGAGAGGCTACAACCCAGTCTTACTCCCTTCCCAACCACTGCTTCCCTTTCATGTCCCTCAACTCTTATAACTGCCGTCTGGTTTCTGTACAAATTGTAAATAGCCTTTCGCTCCCTGTATTTTAGCCCTGCCACCTTCAGAATTTGAAAGAGAGTATTCCAGTCAACATTGTCAAAAGCTTTCTCTAAGTCTACAAATGCTAGAAACGTAGGTTTGCCTTTCCTTAATCTTTCTTCTAAGATAAGTCGTAAGGTCAGTATTGCCTCACGTGTTCCAGTATTTCTACGGAATCCAAACTGATCTTCCCCCAGGTCGGCTTCTACTAGTTTTTCCATTCGTCTGTAAAGAATTCGTGTTAGTATTTTGCAGCTGTGGCGTATTAAAGTGATTGTTCGGTAATTCTCACATCTGTCAACACCTGCTTTCTTTGGGATTGGAATTATTATATTCTTCTTGAAGTCTGAGGGTATTTCGCCTGTTTCATACATCTTGCTCACCAGATGGTAGAGTTTTGTCATGACTGGCTCTCCCAAGGCCGTCAGTAGTTCCAATGGAATGTTGTCTACTCTGGGGGCCTTGTTTCGACTCAGGTCTTTCAGTGCTCTGTCAAACTCTTCACGCAGTATCGTATCTCCCATTTCATCTTCATCTACATCCTCTTCCATTCCATAATATTGTCCTCAAGTACATCGCCCTTGTATAGACCCTCTATATACTCCTTCCACCTTTCTGCCTTCCCTTCTTTGCTTAGAACTGGGTTGCCATCTGAGCTCTTGATATTCATACAAGTGGTTCTCTTCTCTCCAAAGGTCTCTTTAATTTTCCTGTAGGCAGTATCTATCTTACCCCTAGTGAGAAATGCCTCTACATCCTTACATTTGTCCTCTAGCCATCCCTGCTTAGCCATTTTGCACTTCTTGTCGATCTCATTTTTGAGACGTTTGTATTCCTTTTTGCCTGCTTCATTTACTGCATTTTTATATTTTCTCCTTTCATCAATTAACTTAGTAACACCAAATACGAGAGCCAATGCTTCTTTCTCGATCTGTGAATAATTTCTTTGCGCAGAGGAGAGCAATTTGGACGCAAAGGCAATAGGGCGATCCCGCGATCCATCTGTGTACGCAAGCACAGCACCGATCCCGAAATCCGATGCATCCACCATCAACAAAAGGGGTTTCTGGGGATCGAATGGCGTAAGGCAAGTATTTGAAAGCAACGCCGATTTCAACTGGCGAAAGGCGCGTTCGCATTCCGTTGTCCAGACGAACGGAACACCTTTACGGCGTAAGCGATGAAGCGGAGCTGAAATGAGATAGGCGTGCGGCACATATTTGTGATAATAATTAATTTTTCCCAGCACACTCTGTAGCTGCTTCAAATTCTGCGGCGAAGGCAAGTCTTGCATGGCACGGAGGTGCTCGGGACTGGGATGTATGCCTTGGGCATTGAGTACATGTCCCAGGTAGGGTAAGTCACGAGCAAAAAACACACATTTGTCCTTCCGCAAGCGAAGACCATTTTGTCGCAAGGCCTGAAATAATGTTCTGAGATTGGCTATATGTTCTTCTTCCGTCTGTCCGGAGATCACTATATCGTCCAGATAGTTTGCTGCAGTAGGGACCGACGCACAAACAGTTTGCAGATATTGCTGAAACAATGCAGGGGCGGATGCACACCCGAATGGCAGTCGTTTGAATTGATACAAACCAAGATGCGTGTTAACCACCAAAACGTGCTGGGATTCTTCGTCCACCGGTATTTCCAAGTACGCATCTGCTAGGTACAACTTCGAAAAATATTTACCCGGGCACAGTTTGTCAAAAAGATCTTCTGGGCGGGGTAAAGGAAAAGTTGCAATCACTAGTTGTGGATTCACTGTTGCCTTGAAGTCCACACAAAGTCTCAATTTTCCAGAAGGTTTTGGCAAAATTACTAAGGGTGATGCCCAGAGAGAAGCCTGCACACGTTCAATCACACCTTGTGATTCCAAATCGTGTAATGTTTTTGCGACCTCATCACACAATGCGTGGGGAACATTGCGCGCTCTGAAAAATTTCGGTTGCGCGTTTACTTTCAGTTCCAAATGTGCTTCATAGTTCTTAGCGCAACCAAGGCCCTGTGCAAAAATGTCTGCAAATTCTTCACATAGACGAGAAACACTGTCTGAAGGCACAGTCTGGTTCACTGATAGGACCTGATTGACTATAGACAAGTTAAACAACTGAAATAAATCCAAACCAAAGAAGTTCACTGCAGAAGAAGAACGAAGAACGTACAGTGACACAAGTTTTGTTTGTCCCTTGTATGTTGCAAGAAGGCTGCACTGTCCTAACACAGGGAGCCCGTGACCTGAATATGCAGTTAGCTTAACATTTGCGGCACGCAACGGAGGTGTGCCCAGCTGTTTGTACGTGTCTTGATTGATCAGTGAAACTGCAGCTCCGGTATCGAGCTGGTATGGTATCACTTTGCCATTTGAACCATTTGGAATAGAGATCAACATAAACATCATTTCCCCCCTTTTTATTGCTCATGAAAATCACACATTGCATGTTGTAACACGATATAGAGTTACCTTCAGAGTTGGTGGTCTAGATTGCTGTACACACCGATACCTATAATTCCCGGTAGCACGTCCTCTTGCATTGATGCATGCCTGTATTCGTCGTGGCATACTATCCACAAGTTCATCAAGGCACTGTTAGTCCAGATTGTCTCACTCCTCAACAGCGATTCGGCGTAGATCCCTCAGAGTGTTTGATGGGTCACGTCGTCCATAAACAGCCCTTTTCAATCTACCCCAGGGATGTTCGATAGTGTTCATGTCTGGAGAATATGCTGGCCACTCTAATCGAGCGATGTCGTTATCCTGAAGGACGTCATCCACAACATGTACACGATTTGGGCGCGAATTGTTGTCCATGAAGACGAATGCCTCGCCAATATGCTCCCGATATGGTTGCACTATCGGTCGGAGATTGGCATTCACGTATCGTACAGCCGTTACGGCGCCTTCCATGACCACCGGCGACGGCTGGGCGCTACTCTTGTTGAGAGTCCTTCCTGGCACAAAGTGACAATGCGGACGCGATCGAACCGCGGTATTGACCGTCCAGGCATGGTTGAACTACAGACAACACGAGCCGTGTGCCTCCTTCCTGGTGGAATGACTGGAACTGATCGGCTGTCGGACCCCCTCCGTCTAAGAGGCGCTGCTCATGCATGGTTGTTTACATCTTTGGGTGGGTTTAATGACATCTCTGGAAAGTCTAAGGGACTATGTCTGTGATACATTATCCACAGTAAACGTCTATCTTCAGGAGTTCTGGGAATCGGGGTGATGCAAAACGTGTACAACGCGGCTACCTGCAGATTTAGACAGCATGTCCATTTACGTTCAGGTATGGATTTCTCGATACGTTTCCACGTTTTTGTCCATTGTGTGCGTGTCATCATCATTTCTGACTTTGTTACAAATAAGTAAGACGCCTTGCAGTCAAAAGCCAAGAGAAGTTCCCATTCCTTGCTCACTTCACGAAAGATAGTAACCAAGAGCTTAAGGGGCTCCGGAAAGGCTCAAAATCATGAAAAGTTCAATTTTTACTTTTTTGCGATTTCTGAATCTGCAGACTATTACCTTTTAATAGATATATAATTTATTCAATTCCGAAGACTACAACTATTTTTAAATTTTTTTAGAAATGTGTTCTACATGGGCGTGACCCACTGTGGCGCTGTTAAACTGCTGTCAAATGGTGTTATTATTAACGTCCGTGTTCATCAGGTACATTTTACTGATGTGAGATAAAGTATGTGTTGTGGCTAACCGGTGATGGTTCAATATATATCGCTGGTGTGATTGTCGATTGTTTCATGTTTATTTACTCTGTCGTTATCTCGAAAATATTCATAATTAATTTTTTCTTGAGTCTCTGTTTTGTTGAAGTATAATAATGAGTAAAAGTAAAGTTATTAGAAATTCTCTGAAGGCTTTTAAGAAAAGGAGAAATGTTGGAAAGCCAAAGGTATGTGTTATTACTGTAAACAATAAAGACGATGAAAATCCCCAACATAGCTTGTGTCCCAAAGAAGAAGACAGTTGGTGTAAATATAACAAAGGATTGCTAACTGGTGAAGTGTACACTCATAAGCATAGTTTGCCTCATGCAATAATGGAGGTGATAAAACCTATTTTCAGAGACTTAGTAACACCTGAACTGTTGAAAAAGTGTATTCACGGAAAAACTCAAAACCCCAATGAAAGTGTAAATAGTGTTATATGGTCGAGAATCCCCAAGACTGTATTTGTTGGAATAGAAACACTTCACTTTGGTGAGTATGATGCTGTTGCGACTTTCAGTGATGGCAACATTGTAAGGTGCAAGGTATTTAGAAATATGGGAATGAAGATAGGTTCTAACATGGTACGAGCGATGCTTGCTTTAGACAAGGAACGCCTTTGGGCTGCAGACAGGGCTGTAAAGAGTCTAGAAATACAAGCAAGAGTAAACAGGAGGAGGAACAAGAGGAAGCTGGAGGAGGAGTTTGCAGAGGATGAAGATAATCCATCCTATGGACCTGGAATGCACTAAAAAGTTAATCCAATCTTTGTCGCTCGATTCCCAAAACTTTTATTTTCTCATACTAATTACATGTTTTCTAAGGATCTTCCAAACATATTTGTTTCAAACTTTCAGTAAATGTTACACAGTACCTTCTGCATAATTTAACACAGCCTTTTTCCAAAAAACTGTATATTTTTGAATATATAAATACAAAATTGCAAAAAAATGATGTGAATTTTCATTACAATTGAAAAAAAATCATCTTTAATAACTGAACTAAAATTTTGTAAAATCCCTGTGTTAAGTTGTAGCCCATATTCCAATAAATAATCTGTAAAAAGTTCAACTTCCTACCTCAAATACTTTGTGAGGAAAGATGTAATTTATAAGCGTTATTTTAACATTGCAAGTATAGGGCGTTCCGGAGCCCCTTAAGAAGTTGTTTCGTATAAAGTTTCTTCTTATGATCTTGTATTGACAACTCCTCACTTTATCGCCTTGAGATATATTCTTTATCGGACGAAAACGCGCTAGAAACTTGGCTTGACGATTTCTGCAACTCCTATCTTTCTCCTTTCTTCTTTCTGCTTCTTCTCCATTTCAGGTTTTTCGTTCTTATATATTTCCTCTTCCACTGTCTTGTTGTTCTCAGTTTCCTTTCTCTCCCTTCTCTCCTCTGTTTCTAAGCTCATTTTTCCTCTTCTTCTCTCTCCTTTCTTTTCTTTCCTTTTCTCTCTCTTCTTCCTTTCTAATTTCTCTCCTCTCTCTTCTATCTCTCTGTCTCTTCTCTGTCCAATATTTGCTTGTTTCAGTTTCATTTGTGAAATAATCAAATGGTTTTCCGCTATTTCCCTTGTCCCAGTCTTCCCAAAAACTCATCTGAAATCGAAACACAGAATATCTCCCAGCAACGTATTCCCTTCCGAATGATAGATGCGTGACCCAAATGTAAGCAGACCGTAGCACTAAAAAGGACACTCAACACGAGCACAAAACGCCCAAAATTTACTCAAAACTGAGTCAAGTTTAGCTATCCGATTTACCTTGCCATGTTATCTTCGTCGTGAAGCCGACGGTCGCTTTCAGTTGGTGAGGAAGTCGTTATCAAATCCTGGCGGACTCCGGCAAGTGAAGACATTGCTTCAACTCACCTCCGTGATGCAGCGGCGGCGCACGACGTGTGGCTCGCTGTGAGATGTAATGCAGCGACGCAGACTCCCAAGGAAAGGTTTATATGCGGACCCTCGTCACTTCTAGATACTGCTGCACTTTTCACATATGCATTAATAAGGGTTGCTATCCTCACTACGATCCGAGAGACAAGTTTAAAATAGTTACTACTCCAACACCAATGATAAATACTGTGGACCCATCGAACTGCTTTAGGAAAGTCACGCAGCACCGCCAGTGGACTGGCAGACGTAGACATGCTGACTGTCAATACACCGCCTTCCACAGGTTTCTTGCTACTTCCGAAGATAATCCCCAAAAACACAAAACGAGGTAAAAGTCCAAAGCTACGTAGGTCAAACGTCACAACAAAATGAAAACGCTTCAAGTTTACTTGGAAACAAATGCAGTTTACTAGTTTTATTGAAAACATGTCGCTTCCATTAATCTACATCCAGCTAGCTAAAGGCTCCGTAGTCTAAGACGAGGCCTCTGGCAACAATACGCTACGCACTCACTTAGCTACAAAACTCGCCTACAAAAACCTGAAAATCTGGCCAAAGTTTCACGCCCGCCCACAGGAAGGCACTTGCAAATTCTGGTTAACTTTCAATAAACTAAGTTTGCTGATCATTCACGTTCACTAAACTCAGACGTCAGAAACCAGTAACTTTACCGACAGTGAAGATACATTTTTCTAGTGAAGTTGTCATTTTTAGAAATGATCTGCATATTTGTGGTCACGGCTTCCAGCACCTGCAATTTGTATGATTTCGCTCTTAATCTCATACGGAGAATTATCTACATTGTTGGCTGTGGGGTGTTCAGTTCTCCACTAGTTCGAAAGACAGACATTACAGGACTAGACGATATCTTGTCCCATACACGATCCAGTTTCTGATCTGACACCCCTGTTGGTCCGAATGTTTTGCATCGCACAGTCATATTCTTCGAATTTTTTCTATCATTTCACTATGCTGGTGTTTTGAGAAACTTGTCACTGAAATCTCTTTACATACTCTATTAAGTACGGACAAATTTTAGCACACACAATGATTTTATTTGCCTGGTTCGCAATCACTTTCAGTAACAACGGTCGGTTACGTCTTCATCGGAAGTTTTCAAACCAATTTTCTGGCATCACACACACACACACACACACACACACACACAAAATATTTGAGAGTTTTGTCTTTCACGTACTGTATTGTGTGTTACACTATGGTTAGCCATTTACCTACACCAATTTAAAAAAATATTTAGTAGAGTTTATATTATTGCCATGTATTTTGTTACAGCTAGAAGGATAAGCAGGTCTCTGTACCGATTTCATGATAGCAAGTGGGGGGATGCGGTTCATGTTTCGTTTGAATAGGATGTGGAGAGTGTATAGGTGTACGGTTAGGGGATGTGTAGGCACAAACGCGGCTGAACATGTGGATTAGTAATCAGGGATGAAGCGCTACGATTATTGGTACGACATTTGCGGGAAGTGTAGGATAAGTGGGAGAGGCGACTTTAATTATTGCGCAGAGGATCCCAGTAGAGAATGGTGGACGGAAACGGAAGGAGAGGGGAGTGCGTTCGAGGATTTGAAAGGAGTAGTAAAATTTTGGTGGAAAGGAAATTGTAGCGACACTGGCATAAGAAAATGAGCTACCAACGGCATCTATGACAACCGCACACGGCGCACCACGCGCAGCCCACATCTCAGCACAAGACGCGGCCAACAGGCCCCTCCTCGAGGAGCTATCTGCAGGGCTCGCTTGTTCCAGCAGGTGACGCTGCGGACACCACCAGAGAACGCCGTCTTCGCTTTTACTCACTGCAGACAAGTGCATCCGTCCGCCCGTCTTTTTAAGACGCCGCACACCCAATCTCGCTCCAGATCTTGGAAGACTCGCAACCAGAATACAACTACTGACATTGTTCGACGTTATCAATACTCATAAATCCTTCAGAACTATTTCTGAAACACTGTGTAACAGACTACCAATGATACTAAAGATATATATAATATTACTATGCTGTACATATTTATCACATACAAATCTTTGATCCGATCCATCCTTTGATACGCAGATGTTGCGTGGATATCTGCCTCACCCAAGATCTATAGGTCCCTCCAGATCGTCAAACGCCATGCTTCTCGCCTCGCTTTCCGCATCCGCTTACCTTCCCCACATGGATTTTTGCCAGCTTGTAAAATACTCACCTCAGCTCACTCATACTGAACACCTCCGAATAACCTACACCAACTGCAGACCCGACTTCAACAATCCTACAATGCCGCCTCTAGTGCATTGCGGCGCTTGTGCCTACACATCCCACCAGCCCCCACATGCACACCCTCCACGTCCTCTCCCTGACACTTCCCTCCCTCGGACCACCAACTGTCTCCTGACATACAGCCACCCTACCAACTCTGAATCCATCCCGCCCTACCCAGCCGCCAAGGGCGCTCTCCTCGTCCTCTGCCCGTACCACCCCTCCTCCTTTTCCCCATTCCTATCGCCTCTCACCCCTTCTCTTTTCAAATTTATTGATCCCAATATCCGCTACCCTTCTCTCCTTGTCCCCCACAGCCACCCCTGTCTCCTCACCACCTCTTACCAGTCGCCAGTCCTCATCACCAGCTCACTCCTATCTCCCTCCTTACCCACCTTCCTTTTCATCAACAATCTAGCATCCCAGGGCAGGTCCTTCAGCGTGTACAGTGCTCTATTTTTAATGGTCATTGACTCGCCTGTTTTATTCCGCATTTTCAAGTGTTCAGTGTTTTTCAAGTGTTCGGTGTTTTTCAAGTGTTTTTAATTGTGCTGTCTGTCCTCATTTTTATCATTCTTTTTAAAGTGTTCATGAACACAGCAACATTCTCCCATTAACATCGCCTTTTAAAATAATTTTAAGTTCGTGGTATATGTTTCACTTTTTTTCTTTTTGTTTCGCATCTAAGTTTGAAAATAATGTCTGTTGACTGAAGAGCTGGTTGACTGTACCGCTGCGAGCCCAGCACCCTCTCACGTGGGGTGAGGGGGATGAAATAACAGTAAAGGAAAAATACTCTACATATTGTAAATAAATGCGTTGATGTTTTAGTCATTTATTAATTGTTTGGAGCGTCTGAGGTTCGACCAACCTCCTCGTTCAGACTACGGAAAGAACAGAAAGGAATGTTGGATTAAGGCTTTGTAGCTGTGGAGTATGATAGAGAGGTACAATCCCCACCTCTTTAAGCACTGAATGGTTTCCATCTACTGTGGACTTGTTAGGTGATTAGTAGATGCCATTTCCGTGTTAGTTTAAGGTTGAGGGTTGGTCCAGGTATTTTAGTGTGTTAGGTGATCGGATATGACGGTTGTAAATGGAGAGGTGAAAGTCATGGCTGGCCGGGTTGGCCGAGCGGTTCTAGGCGCTACAGCCTGGAACCGCGCGACTGCTACGGTCACGGGTTCGAATCCTGCCTCGGGCATGGATGTGTTTGATGTCCTTAGGTTAGTTAGGTTTAAGTAGTTCTAGGTTCTAGGGGACTGATGACCTCAGAAGTTAAGTCCCATAGTGCTCAGAGCCATTTGAGCCATTTATTTTTAAAGTCATGGGCTGGAAAATGCGTGTGGTTCGTCCTATGATTATTGCCTGCGTCTTGGAAGAGTTGATTTGGAGAAGCTACTATTTGCTGTAGTTTTCCAATAAGTTTACTGGAGGCTTGACGGTATGTCTTGGAAGGTGATGTCGGCGTACTGGAGGAGGTATCCATCAGGAGTACTTCGTAGTATCGTACACGATACTTCCGATAATCTGGGGAACCTCTATACCAGCTGTTATTCTAGGGGCAGAATGAGCTTTTAATGCTGTCTCCACGCTTGTCCGATTTGGTTCGTCATCTATTTTCGCCGACCGGGTTGGCCGAGGGGTTCTAGGCTCTACAGTCTGGAACCGCGCGACCGCTACGGTCGCAGGTTCGAATCCTGCCTCGGGCATGAATGTGTGTGATGTCCTTAGGTTAGTTAGGTTTAAGTAGTTCTAAGTTCTAGGGGAATGATGACCTCAGCAGTTAAGTCCCATAGTGCTCAGAGCCATTTGAACCATCTATTTTCCCCAGAAAGAGACACACAAACAACTAAGATGTAAATGCACACAAGAGAAAGTTTACACGATTCACGAACAGTTGGAGCAGACACGTTTTACCCCCCATGATAAATAACAAGTAGGCATGTGGACACAAAAAAAAAGAAGAAGAAGAAAAAAACAAAGACACAGTGAGTGAGCGATAGCCCATCATCAGCGGTTCATGACACAGGCGATAGAACCGCAGAAGCAAAATGACGAAGAAGGTCGATTTTCAACATAGGCTGTACTTGACCATGTAAATAGCACGAATGCACAATTATAAAAGTCTGCGACAAAGATCACAATTGTGGCGTTGGAAGGAAGTCACAAAAAGGAAAAAAAAAGGAATAAGTTAACAAATTCTCATATATAAATTGCGACATTACGTATACATCTATTCATTCAATAGGATCCACGGAGTCAGTAGTTGTGAAATAATATTTATTCTTTACAAATTAACTGCAATGCCAAGATTTCTTTGTAGATATGAATATATATTGACAAAGCAATAGGTCAGAAGAATAAAGAGTGCGGTAATGAGATTCTCAGGAGGGGAAGTGAACATACCGACAGTAATGAAACATCCTTAAGCTGGTTGAGGTAATACTGAAATACAGAAGCAAATGTAAAGGACCCAGTCTTGAGAATGTATGGAACCATAATACCAAACAAACAACTCAACTGCCAGCCGAGAAGGTAGTGTTGTATGATTTAAGTAAAAAACATTTCACCTAGAATTTTAGGGAAGAAACAAACCAGAAATAGTTTAATTCTTGATGCTGCTGATGAGCTGTTTTTATAAAACTTTGCGCCGAAAACTGAACTTCACGATAAATGTAAACAAACACGCCTCACTCAAATGGAAATAGAAATATTTGGACTGAGGAGAAAGCTATACAATTGAAAAACATCGTGGATTGAAAGGAGGTTTTAAGTTTAGCCTCCCATCAAAGAGGACGTCATTAAGGAGTCAGTAAAAAATCGAATTGGACAAGACTTTGCCAATATCTTGTCAATCGGTACCCACACCACTATGCCGGGTATCACTGAGTCTGAACTATATGTTGACCGAAAAAGAACGCTGAAATTTACTATCAGCAATGAGGTTGGGATTTCACCCGTCGATGTGTGAAAATTGTCACTTTTGTTGAATCCCTCGCAGGTAGATGCCATGAGTTCTCAGTATTTGTGTCTCGGAAACCGTAGAGAATATAGCGTATAACGTGATATAATCATCTAGAATAACATATTCTACCGCTCTTAATTTATATCCACCCACCTGCTGAAATCTCCTGAGTAATAATTTTACGCTGTGTGTTTCCCATTAAAGAAATAATCCTGTGTGTGGTTGACGCTTGTGGAAAGTACGAAAGAAGAATACAATAACGGACGCTGACGTCACTACGTAAAGGTCAGCGCTGCGTAGGGGAGCAGTTACAGGGTAGGAACTAGAGATCACCCTGTTTCGTAGTTATTTAATCACTGGGAAACATGTTGCAGGTCTTGAGAGCGATATGTTTCAATTACTTAAACAAATGCTAGTTGATGCTACTTAAAGGAGTCTAACTTACATACCTTTACTAAAATAAACATGGTATTACAATTCATTTTGTAATCTTATGTGTTTTGTGATTTCTTGTGTGGTCTGGTGGGATGGTGTGTGCGTATCACACGTTATTTTATGGCCATTTAAAGAGTTTCTCCTAGGGCAATATTTTGTAAAGCCACAAATGCCAGTTTTTCACTGTGTTTCGCCATTCACTCTGAACAGTGATATTCTCGCAAATGGTTGAGGTAATCGCATTAAACATCGAGAAGGAATCGGTGGAAGTACCTATTTCAGCATCCAGTCCTGTCATTTTGCCCTAGACTTACGTGGACATGCTCAAATCGCAAATAAAAACTCTTCTTACATATTTCTCTATCAACTTATGTGAATTTGCGTATGATTATGCAAGTTAATTAATGGAAGTAATAATGTCAGGCAACGGTAACGTCTTTCTCAATGGAAATTAACAGGGATTGCCCAATCAAACATGACAATATGGGTACCACACCACACACAATGACATATTAATAAGAGGAGGGATCATTTAATCTGTAACAGGAAGAAGTGGTCACTATAAAAATCAGATTTTTTATCGTAAAGTAAGACACATGAGCTACCCGGAACATTGGAACATTTTTATGGCAGCCAACTCCTCTTATAAGGGTCCTTATCTATCGCTAACCAGCCTGCAGGCTTCCAACTGAGCAGTCCCCCACCACACTAAAAAGGGGAAGTAAACAGAAAGCAATTAAAGGAAAAGCCACTGGAGGTACTGTATCTCGATTGCAAATTGTTATTTGCACCGTCAGTAATCGAAAATTTCGTCAAGAGAAATGGACATAAAATATTTTAAAATATGGGTGGGGTAGTTTCAGAGAAGACTGTTCGCGTAACAAAACATTCAGAAAATCCTTCTTCAGGATGTTGTTCAAGTGACCCGTCGCATTGCCTTGAATGTAGGCAGTGTCATCAAAATGTTGACTCTTCATTTGAATTTCTGCACTTTGTCGTTTTGTGGTAGGTTCTCACTGCTAACACCAAATCTTGCCATCCCTGATGATTTTTTTCCAGAAGGAAGCTGTCCACATTGCATTTCAATCAAGTCGCGGCAGGCGCCGACGTGTTGTAATTTTTGTTCGGGAATCAAGATATACGGAACGAACTTTGTAAACACCTTTCTCTTCCTAAAAACATTCTGGCGAATGTCTTGAACAGTTGATTTAGTGATGTTGCTCCATTTCGGTTTCAGCCACAACTACGTTGACACACAATGGTCGAACGTCCACTACTTAACACTGGCCGCCCAAAACTTACTGGTCGGCTGCAGATCTGTTGTCTACAGTTGCTGATTCAAGCTATCACTGCAGTTACTGTTCTGGCGTCGCTTATACGCCAGGAACAGAATCAATCTCGGAACTTTTTGCACGGACAATAAATAAAATATGTTCAAGTACATAATTCTATACAGAAATTGTACTTTTTTGATAAACTTGATCTTACTGTGAAATAAGAAATCAGCCGGTCTCTTGCTAATTTATTATTTTAGCTTTATGTTTCATAATCTATCAGTTTTTAGTTGTTTTTAGAACAGAGGTTTTGATTTCACTTTTACATTATGAGTGACTGTGCGATTGGACAGGTGACTATTAAAATGCACTGCACACATCTGGCCGTATTATCTGGCCCTAAGATTCTTAATTTATAGTGATATGGTGACTGCAGTGGACTCAAGCTCTATGTTATTGTAACAATTTGATATGTAGTAAATTAATATTAGTGGCTGAGTAATGGACACGGTAATTCTGACAGAGATAGCAAAGGTCGTTTGAGATCAGTTGAACTGAATAGTCAATGTGTTGAAAAGTGTTTATAGGATAAACATCAAGAAATTAATACAAAGATGATGGAATGCAGTCGATTTCAATCACGTGATGCTGATGTAAGTTGATTAGGAAATGAGACACTAAAAGTAGTAGACGAGTTTTGTAGTTTTGGAAGCAAAATAACTGACGATGGCAGGAGTAAAGATGATATGAAGTGCAGACTAGTAGTAGCGACAAAATCTTTTCTGAAAAAGAGGAATGTGTTAATATGGATAATGTAATACGAGGGCGTGTTAAAAAGATGATGATGATAATTGGTTCGTGGAGCGCTTAGCTGCGTGGCTAACAGCTCCCGTACAAATTCCCAATCAGTTCACTATCCAGTCGCCCCACTTTCCCGAACGATGATGAAATGACGAGGACAACAGAAACACCCAGACCCCGGGTGAAGAAAATCCCCTACCCGGTGGGGAATCGAATCCGGAACCCCGTGATCCAGAGGCATTAACGCTAGTCACTAGACCACGAGCTACAGACCGTGTGGTAAAAAGTAATGCCTCGGAATTTTTTGTGTGATAACAATTAAAGATGTTTGCATATACATGCGTTACTGACATTCTGCCTCTTTATTCTTCATGTAGCCTTACTGTAGGCCTCTGGCGCTAGAGGGCTCAGAATTGTAACGTATAACATGACGTTGTGCAACGTCAGTATGTTGGTGCGTGAGGAACAGCGTGCTGCAATTGAGTTTCGAATTCGAAGAATTCGTTAGCACGTGGAGCAGCATCTATTTCAGCGCTGCGACATCTGCAATAGTACGGCGCCTTGGGGTCACTGCCATCGATCATCCTCCATAGATTTCCGACTTGGCCCCATACGATTTTCATCTGTTTCCAAAACTTAAGCAACATCTAAGAAGACTTCTCTTTGATAGTGATGAAGCGGTATTTTTTTTATTAAACACTGACCTACAGAATTTTCCCTGACAAAAACGACTCAAACTTAACCTATTCATTTATTACCCACGATATAAGCCCAACGCAATCTGACTGCTATACATTGACAACATGACTTCCAATAATTAATACAAAAGAATGGCACTGAATTGCAAGACATTCTAACAATAATACAAATCCAAAAAATAAGAAATTAAAGAAATATGAAACTACCTCAGCATCACGAATCCCGATAGTGCAAACCCCATTCTTTTCATAAGTCACTTACCTCACAGAAAATCTTCATAACAATTACAGCAAGTAGCAACAACGGCCAGCTAAATAAAAATATTCAAACTGCTATAGACTCTAACTTCTAGGGGGCATATGGTTAGCAAAAACAAATATTTTGTTGAAGAGGAAACAATGTATTTAGAAAATTTTCCTTATTCATGTGACACCCAGTTCAAAAATTATGTAGTTTTCAATAATTCCACTACCCAAACATTATCAAACATATATCCATCCTCCGATATTTCCTTGCGTATTTTCTTATAAACACATCATTTCATCTTACTTTGCAATGCATGTCCTACCAACACAGATTCTCCACTAAAAATATCATGTTCATACACTTCCTTATTCACTCGCTAGTACGCCCAACCACAGAATCTCTTGCCGATGGTGCAGAGCGCTGTCAGCGATAATAACACAATCTATAGCGCTGCCAACATACAAACAGTTTGCTTACGCTATGTGAACGAAGTCGATCATTCTACAGGTGACTGTATCAACAAACCCGTATCTCATTAGGAGTAAATTAATGTGTTCGTCACCAGGGTGACTGTGTTGACAAATAAATACTTAGACATGAAGAATAAACAAGCAGAATGTTAATAAAGTTTGTTTTATTTGAAAACCTTTAAGGATTTTCAGATTAAAAATTCGAAGGCATTACTTTTTAGCATGCCTTTGTATATTGTGATTTAAAGAGCACATTACAAGAAGTTACCAGTTCACGACCGTGCTGTGTACAAATAGACATGGCACGCTATTTTTTAATGGATTGACGACGATGTATCCACATTTGCTTCTTCGATGAGGATAGTGTTATGATTCTCGTCGTCAGTTGTTCTGATGATAGGTGGCCAATGCTAAGTAGAAACATATTTTGCAGGTTTGGCAGTGAAGTCTGTAAGGAGCTGGCTGTATAGTCTGTATCTGCATCGACTGAAATAATTAGTAGTCGTTGTTAAAAAATAATATATATTGTGCTTAACTTGTGTTGCAGGCTTCTTCATATGCTGCATATGTGCAGATATCTAGAGAGGCATTACTTATGCCATACTTGACTAAGCGCCTTGTTAGAGGGTGCTTCCTATCAGCTGAAGGCTATGCTACATTCCTAGTTGACATCCAGAGCAAGAGTGGACGAGAGCACGATAGATACGAGGGTAATCCCAAAAGTAAAGTCTCCTATTTGTTATAAGTACAGATCTCTGATTGTGTGATAGTTATTCGGTTTTTGAACGCAAAGGGTTCTGCGCCAATATAAATCCATCGCCAATTGACGGAAGTGTATGGTGAGTCGTACATGGATGTCAAAAATGTCCGTAAGTGGTGCAGAGAGTTTGCAGCTGGTCCGACCGAAATTCACGACGAACAACGGAGCCGGAGACCGCCAATTTCTGAGGAGACGGTGTTGAAGGCTGAGCAAAGCATGCGTGAAGATCGGCGGACCACCCTGGATGATCTCTGCACGTTGGTTCCTGAGGTTTTCCGAAGAACCGCTCACAGAATTTTAACGGAAACATTGAACTACCGGAAGGTGTGCGCAAGATGGGTGCCACGTATGCTGACTGAGGACCACTTGCGGCAACGAGTTTATGCTTGTCGCGCATTTCTTCACCGCCTTGCAGCCGAACAGGACAACTTTCTGGACTCAATTGTCACGGGTGACGAAACCTGGGCATACCACATTACACCTGATACCAAGTAACAATCACACCAGTTCATAACTTTCTGAACAGCATGGCGGCAAGCTGGTATAACATGAGCATACAAAAACTGCCACAGCGTCTACAAAAAGGCATCGACAGAAATGATGATTATGTCGAAAAATAGCTAAATGTTCAATCTGTGAACTGAAGTAAACCATTGTAGAAATAAACAGGTCTATGTACTTATCAAAAAAATAGGAGACCTTACTTTTGGGATTACCCTCGTACTTGTCACAAGCCGCGGAGCGGCGCTAGTCGCGACTTGCGGGTACTGCGATATCTATTACGAACCGCGGTCGATATCTGCAACCCCTAACAAGTGAGGTATCGAACGTTGATACCGCAAATAGAATACATCAGATCAATGGGTTCCACATTTGGTACTTAAGATGCACTCGAGAATGGACAGTGTCCGAAAACAGTGGCCAAAACAAAATATTTTGTTACAGAGCGTAATCGAAACGTGTCCTTTTCCAACTTCGTTGAGTCTGTGGGGTCCATCCAGAAGAAAATAGTCAGTTTTATTCATATATTGCTACAGTAAATGGTAACAAGATAGTATGGAGAAACTGAAAAATGTTGCAATTGCTTGACTCTTGTCAAATGGGCAAATCGCATACGAGTTGTGATAGCTGGAGCTTTATGCCGAGACGCACACAGCCACTAGGAATATTCAAATTAGAATCACAAATGTAGCGTCATGTAGGGATAGCAATCGTAGGAGACGTGGACGATAACTGCATAAATGCCGGCCAGCTGGTACATGGGTCATGAAAATTTCGTCGCATACCGAGGCAGCCGCTTGCCGAAGAGCGTTCGCAGTTCCCCGTACAGGTAACGCTTTGTCAAGGGAGGTACACTTTTTTATTTCTTAAGAGTAGGTACATTAACTTCACCGATATTTTCGTTTCAGTTTCATCTTATTTGATTGTGCTTTTTGTTTCCGAATTAATTAGCGTGGAAATTAGTCAATCAGGCCGCGGCGCATGCAAATTCAAGCAGCCCGCCAGATACAGTAAGTTCTCATAGAGTAGATGATAGCGCACGAGACTGCTCAGCCTTTGTCTCTGGGTCGATCCATACTGCCGTACCATATCCAATTTTTGTATCGCTCTCTGGTTCGGCTTTAGGGAACCAAACGAAGCTCACCTTTGGTGATAGCGTCTCTGGCGGGCCATACGAATTCGCGCGAGCAACGGCCAAGCTGGCTAACTTCAACGCTAATTACCTCCGAAACGGAGCAACGTATCGAATTTTTTTCTTAGCAATTATTTCTCAGCACAGCTTGCCCTGCAACGCCATTACAAACTTCTCAGACTGTTTCTGACCACCCTGCATATTCAAGCGCCTGCGAGATCAGATTTTGAGCTTCCCCTTGTCGCTTTCCCGCGAATACTACAGACCTCTGACGATTTGTGCTGCTCTTCATACCCCATGTCGGTCCTATCTGGTACGAGTCCGTAAGTCTTGAGCAATATTCTAAGATTCAGAATTAATTTTCACTCTGCAGCGGTGTGTGCACTGATTTGAAAATTCTTATTGAATTAAAGTTGTGTGACGGGCCGGTACTCGAACACGGGATCTTGTCCCTTCGCGGGCGGATGCTCTGCCGACTGAGTTCTCACGACCCGTCCTTACAGCTTTACTAGCGCCAGTATCTCACCTCCAACCTTCTCCTGCATTCTAGGATCGGTCGGAAGAGTGTTTCATAAGCATTCTCCTTTGTAGACCTGTTGTATATTCTACCACTGAAATAAACTCTACAGCCCACTTTATCTACTACATGACCGTTCATTTACTTATGGGAGGTATCTGTTTAAGTTAATTGATTTCAATTGTAAGTCGTAGTCATTGCGGTCGCCGGATTCTTTGTTTCCGAGTCTTGTAACGTGCACAGTTTTAAATTTCTGACCTACTGAAGCAAGTTGACAACTTTTCGTTGTTTTGAAATCTCGTCAGTATCTGCCTGAATATTTGAGCAGCTTTTTTCAGACAGCTTTACTAGAAACAGCTGCACTACTGTCTGTGAAATGTCTAAGGTTATTGTCAATAACCTCTGCGAGTATATTAAAATATAAGATTAACAGATTTCCAGAAGAATTTTGATATCGTTCGTCATAAGCGGTTTCTAATCGAGTCGGGTCCCTACGGAATAAGTCGCAATTGTGTTACTGGATTTGTGATTTCCTGTCAGAAAGTCAGGAAAGTCGTCTAATAAAATAGATATAATATCTGGCGTTTCCTAAGAAAGTGTTACAGGCACTCTGCTGTTCCAAACGTATATAAACGATGTAGGAGACAGTCTGAGCAGCTCTCTTAGATTGTTTGCAGATTATGGTGTCGTTTATCGTGTAGCAAAGGCGTCAGAAGATCAGAACCAACTGCAAAATGATTTAGACAGGATACCAGTATGATGAAAAAAGTGGCAGTTGGTTTTAAACAATAAAAAGTGTGAGGTAACCGACAGAAGTACTAAAAGCAGTCCATTAAATTTCGGTTAGACGGTATATCACACAAATCCAAAGGCTCTCATTTCAACTAATTACCTAGGAATTGCAGTTACGAACAACTTATAAATAAATTTTCCTGTCCTATCCCCTTGCACATTACGACTAAATCATCACCTAGAAAGCTGCATGTTTTCAACAGATGCAAAAAATAGCCAGCCGCGGTGGTCGAGCGGTTCTAGGCGCTTCAGTCCGGAACCGCGCGACTGCTACAGTGGCAGGTTCGAATCCTGCCTCGGGCATGGATGTGTATGATGTCCTTAGGTTAGTTAGGTTTAAGTGGTTCTAAATTCTAGGGGACTGGTGACCTCAGATGTTAAGTCCCATAGTGCTCAGAGCCATTTGAACCACTTTTTTTTTTTTTTTGCAAAAAATATGTTGTGATACGGATCTCAGAACTGTTATAGCTGGACTGTACTATCTCTTATTAGTGCACAGACAGTCTGACTTTTCACACGAGAGGCCTTAGTTCGCATGTAAACAGTGTATTGGAACATTGATTTGTATCGATTTTTGTGGAGGATCGGTAGGTAGGACACTTTCTGAGGAATCAAGGGATCACCAATTGGTGCTGGAGGGAAGCGTGGAAGGCCAAAATCGCAGGGGGAGACCAAAAGATGAATACGCTACGCAGATTTAGAAAGTGTAATTTGCAGTGGTTATTCGGAGCTGAAGAGGTTTGCACAGGGTAGAGTAGCATGGAGAGTTGCATCAAATCAGTTTCTGTACTGAAGACCACAACAACATGTGCATGATGTTTCATTGGCAACATTTCACGTGACTCACAACATTTCACGATGTACAGAGCTTCGCAATCGTCAGATGTCACTGTATTTCTACAGCGAAAAGGCTTATTTTTGACGATGACGTGTATACGTGTCGGAGGATTTTAAAGTCTGACATGTAAGTGATGTATTATTTTCATCACTTCTTGTAATGTAATAGTGTCTACATGACCTGTTTGTGCAGTTCTGTACATACGCTCTGTACATCATTTTTGTATTGTTTCAGCTTTTGCAGTACCACATGAAAATTTCGGCGAATATGATGTACTTTAAATAAAAAAATAAAGTGGAATTATCGTATAGAAAATGTTGTAAGACAAACCAAAGAATGCGTTTTGTTGACAGATCACGTAGAAGATTCAATAGATCTATGAAAGAGACTGTGTACACTACGCCCGTCCGTCCTCTTCTGGAATATTATTGCGCGCTGTGGTATCCTTACCAGATGGGATCTGCGGAGGACACGCTAAAGTCGAAATAAAGGCGTCTCGTCTTGCATTATCGCGAAGTAGAGGAGAGAGTGTCGCGGATACGACACGCGAACTGGGGTGAAAATCATGAAAACGAAGCCGTTTTTCGTTGCGGTGAGATGTTTTCACGGGATTACAATCACCATCTTTCTTCTCCGAATGCGAAAATATTTTGCTGATGCCCACTTACATAGAGAGTAATGATCATCGTAAGAAAATAAGAGGCAACAGATCTCGCGCGGGAGATTTTAAGTGCTCAAAGTAATCCGAAGGTGTTTCGACGAACCCTCTGCCAAGCACTTAAGTGGGAAACGCAGAGCAGTCACATAGATGTAGATGTAAACGAACAGCAAGCGTCCCAACACACAGACCTGAAATTACTCGTTCGTCTGTCGCTTCGTTCGAGATAACGTGCTGCGTGCTCTCTACCAGGTTATCGTCAGTGCAGTCACAGCTTTCGCGTGATAACGCACGCGGGCTAATGAGGATTACGGGAGAGCGTGCGCTGCGCGGCGCGGCGGTTCGCGGCGTGCGGTGTGCGGTCCACATACGGCAGCAAGAATGCCGCGCGACCGGCTGGCGCCGCTTTCACCTGCCGCCGCCACGCAGCCACTCAGTCCCAGCTGCGCCGAATCCCCGCCGACATCCGCCGTCCCCGGCCGCCGTCCGCCGTCCGCGCATGCACGCCGCATTCTGGCACGCCACGATTAACACCTCTCAGTTTCGCACGTGCTAAAGATTCGCTAGGCGTCTTCAAACCGACGTGGCGCCCTACGACAACTACGAGTACAAATGCACTGTCGGTCACAAAAATTGTAACACCGTGAAGACGACGTGTGCTATGCTATGCAAATGATTAGCATTCTAGCGGAATCGCACGTAGCAGGTATGAGTAATGCTATCTACGTTCTGAAGATTACACAGCAGTTTTCTCATTCGGAAATCTTATCTGAATGTTTTTTGTTTGGGAGGAATATGTGGTATGCCTCGTGTATGTCAAAGAAACTTTGACCCGAACGTGACGCAAACTCGACAAAGGCGAGATCGGGACAGCGGTTTACCGTTCCACGATATTGCTGCTTGCATCGGTCAGGATCCCACGAATACGGAATTGATGGGCTCGAGAGGGCTATACTCAGTGCCAGGCAGCGTCTGAGCGGTCCCACTCGTCTAGCTCACGAAACGACAGACATAAGGTAGGGGGCCCAAACTTCGTCAACTTAGTAGGTTAGGACCTGTATAAGCCCTAAAGGGTTATGAAAAGGCTACAAATTTGTATAAATATTCCTGAATTTATTCTCGAATTGTAGACAACTTGCAGTTGAACTGTTATAGCATATTAAAGCCAGTAATTGACATAAACGTTAGTACTGCAAAACAGAAATACAAAAGATGTTCGTAATTTCGTCCTCCGTAAAAATATCAAAAATACAATTAATTTAAATGTATTTTCCCGTTATAACATTGCCAAACACTTTCACTATTATAACTCACTTGAAGGCCATGAATAAGCAATATTTTCAAGTTATTTTCAGCTTCCTAAATATGTGCCGAATATGAATCTCTTTGTGTGTGTAGATAAAGAGCATGTCTCGCTATAGCAAACCAGTCATTTTCTGCAAAAAATCAGTTTCCCTCCGCTTATCTTTTCAGTAGTAAAAAGTAAAATAACTTGTACACATCCACTGCTTTGATTATAATGTTAATGTTAAAATGCAGTACCACCACACTCTCAAACTGTAGGTTCCCTCAAACACCTCAATTTTCCTGCATTTATTAATTTCTGTTTATCTTATTTATATTGCTGAAGTTCCTTATGTATTCTGTATTTACATTGACAACTGTCTCTTCTTTTTTAATTGGTTGTGTATCACTCTCCATGTTTCATACCTCTTGATGCAGCCTTGTCTAATACTAATTTTATCTTATTTTATTAGTTTTTTTTTTTTTTTATTAATAGAAACTGCTATGTGGGCATGCTGGTTTTCGTGTCAACTCCATTGATATTTATGTACTGTTCAGTTTTCACTATTTCATTGCAAAGAGGTTACTTACTGTATGTTTCTACTTCACTCTAGATGTGTTACTTCTCTTCCAATGTTGTCAGCTAACATTTAACTTCTTTGGTGATAATACTCAGTAATTGTCTGAAGATGGCCTTTTAAGTCGAAAACCGGTTAGCAATAAAAGTAATATTGTAGAACAAAAGCAAATTGGTGATTTTCATTTATTATTATAATGTTGTTCTACCAAGAACCGACGGAAGATTCTGTTAAAAGTAAAATAATTTCTCTAAATAGCAAGTAAAATGAATTTTTAATAAATAACAATTCCAAATTTCGTCTCCGGGAGAAAACAGGAACCTTAAGAAGGACGAAATTACGAACATCCCTAGATTTATTGTAATGGCCACTGGAGCAACATAGGGCCGACGGTTGACAATAGCAATTACACACCAGAAACTACAACACACGACTGAAATAAAACCCAATATTTGAATACAAACCAGTGCTCACGCTGCCAATGGCAAGCTGTTAATTTGATTGCTACACTAGCTCACCACAGTGTAAAAAGATGAATTTCCTCGTACACGGAAGTTAAACTTGCTGCACACAGCAGCCTCTTTCGACAAAACTGTGGTCTGAGGCCACGCATGCACGCACAGTTAAACATTTCTTACCAACTGTGGAAATCTAGACGGACGGAATTAGGAGCAGGGCCGATATCAGAACTCGTTACCTTATTTATTGCTCGGCCGAGCAGAATCTTACAGCAACGTCAGGTACTTTGTAAGTAGATGAGTATCCATAAGGACAGTGCGACGACGTTTTGAGCACCACGGATAGACAGCACAGAGGCCATTGTTGCGGCATCATTTGATCAGCCAGCAGAGGAAAGCGTGCCTACAATGTTGGGCTTGACGACAGCATTGGACAAACGAATTCCACCACTTCGTCTTTTCAGACGCGTCCCGGTTCCGTGTGCGGTGTCTCCGTGGATAACAAAAGTTACAAATTGCTTTCGTTATTGTCTTGAGGATCTAGCAGCTGGCGTGATGGTATTACATAGCATTGGGTACAAAATGGGTAATTTGGACAGCAGGAGGTATATTTCGGATGTGATAAGGCCGATGGTTCTGCCTTGCCTTCGATGTCTTTCAACAAGACAACCCAAGTACGCGTATTGCCCGTGCTGTCCTGAAATGTTCAAATATATTCCTGGCCACCACGTTCTCCATATCTCTCACCAGCTGAAAACATCTAGCCGTGGGTTGCCAAGAGACTAGCATAGCATCGCTCCCCTGCCCCGATTGATGAACTCTAAAACAGCACTGAGTAATGTACCCTTCTGTCATCAAAGATTAGTTTGACTCTACGCCCCTCCGGATTTACCCTCAAACGACCTACAGATTTAATTATCTATTCTTCTTATTACACACATATCAAAACACGTTTTGCATCACCTCGGTTCCGAGAGTTCCGGAACCTGTACTGACAACTGGAATAGAGATCGACATAAACATCATTTCCACCCATTTTATTGCTCACGGAAACCACACACAGCGTGTTGTACCACCATACAGCGAGACCTTCAGAGGTGGTGGTCCAGATTACTGTACACACCGTTACTTCTGATACCCAGTAGCACGTCCTCTTGCATTGATGCATGCCTGTATTTGTCGTTTCATACTATCCATAAGTTCATCAAGGCACTGTTGGTCTAGATTGGCCTCCTCAACGGCGATTCGGCATAGATCGCTCAGAGTAGTTGGTGGGTCACGTCGTCCATAAACAGTCCTTTCAATCTGCCCCAGGCATGTTCGATAGGGTTTATGTATGGAAATTATGTTAGCCACTCTAGTGGAGCGATGTCGTTATCCTGAAGGAAGTCATTCACAAGATGTGCACGATGGGGGCGTGAATTGTCGTCCATGAAGACGAATGCCTCGCCAGTATGCTGCCGATATGGTTCGGAGGATGGCGTTCACATATCGTACAGCCATTACGGCGCCTTCCATGACCACCAGCGGCGTACGTCGACCGCACATAATGTCACCCCAAAACATCAGGGAACCTCCACCTTCCTGCACTCGCTGGACAGTGTGTCTAAGGCGTTCAGCCTGACCGGATTGCCTCCAAACATGTCTCTGACGATTGTTGGCTTGAAGGCATATGCGACACTCATCGGTGAAGAGAACGTGATGCCAATCCTGAGCGGTCCATTCGGCATGTTGGTTGGCCCATCTGTACCGCTCTGCATGGTGTCGTGGCTGCAGAGATGGACGTCGCCACGGGCGTCGGGAGTGAAGTTGCGCATCATGCAGCCGACTGTGCACAGTTTGAGTCGTAACACGACGTCCTGTGGCTGCACAAAAAGCATTATTTAACATGGTGGAGTTGCTGTCAGAGTTCCTCCGAGCCATAATCCGTAGGTAGCGGTCATCCACTGCAGTAGTAGCCCTCGGGCGGCCTGAGCGAGGCATGTCATCGACGGTTCCTGTCGCTCTGAATGTCCTCCATGTCCGAACGACATCGCTTTGGTTCACTCCGAGACGCCTGGACATTTCCCTTGTTGAGAGCCCTTCCTGGCACAAACTCACAAAGCGGACGCGATCGAACCGCGGTATTGAACGTCTAGGCATGGTTGAACTGTAGACAACACGAGCCGTTTACCTCCTTCCTGGTGGAATGACTGGAGCTGATCGGCTGTCGGACCCCCTCCGTCTAATAGGCGCTGTTCATGCATGGTTGTTTACATGTATGTGCGGGTTTAGTGACATCTCTGAACAGTCAACGGGACGGTGTCTGTGATATAATATCCACAGTCAATGTCTAACTTCAAGAGTTCTGGGAACCAGGGTGATGCAAAACGTTTTTTGATGTGTGTACATGCGTGTTGATCGAACCTTTTGTGCACAAAAATTAAAATTTTATTATTTGCCATCCTTCTTGGTGATGCAATCTTAATGGCCGGCAGTGTACAATCCAAAAGAGGTATTTATAATCCGTTTGAGAAATTTTGTAATGATCATACACTGAGGTGACAAAACTCGTGGGATAGAGATATCCTCATAAGCAGATGGCGATAGTATCGCGTGCACAAGGTATATAAGGGCAGAGCATTGGTGGAGGCGTCATTTTAATTAAGGGGAGGCTTGTCAAAAGGTTTCCGACGTCATTATTACCGCACGACGGGAATTAACGGACTTCGAACTGGGGATGGTAGTTGGATCTAGAAGAACGAGACATTCCATTTCGAGAGTCGTTACGGAGTTTAACATTTCGAGATCCACAGAAAAAAATGGCTCTGAGCACTATGGGACTTAACTTCCGAAGTCATCAGTCCCCTAGAACCTAGAACTACTTAAACCTAACTAACCTAAGGACATCAAACACATCCATGCCCGAGGCAGGATTCGAACCCGTGACCGTAGTGGTCGAGCGGTTCCAGACTGTAGCGCCTAGAACCGCTCGGCTATTTCGGCCGGCCGAGGTCCACAGAGTCAAGAGTTTGGCGAGAATATCAAATTTCAGGCGTTTCCTCTCACCACGGACAACCCACTGGCCGATGGCCTTCACTTAACGACCGAGAGGTGCGGCATTTGCTTAGATTTGTCAGTGCTAACAGACAAGCAACACTGCGTGAAATAACCGCTGAAATTAATGTGGGACGTACGACGAACCTTTCCGTTACGACAGTGCATGGAAATTCGGTGTTAATGGTCTATGCAGCAGACGATCGACACGTGTACTTTTCCTAACAGCACGACTTCGCCTGCAGCGACTCTCCAGGGGTCGTGAGCATGTCTGTTGGTTTTAGACGACTGGAAAATGGTGATTCGGTCAGATAAGTCCCGATTGCCTTTGATAAGAACTGATGCTAGGGTTCGAGACTGGCGCAGACACCACGAAGCCAGGGACGCATGTTATCAACAAGGCACTGCGCAAACTGGTGTTGGTTCCATGATGGTGTGGGCAGTGTGTACATGCAATGGACTTGGTCCTCTGGTCCAACTGAACCCATCATTGACTGGAAATGGTTAGGTTAGGCTACTTGGAAACCATTTTCAGGCATTCATAAACTTCAAGTTCCCAAACATGACACTAGGCCACAATTGTTCGCGACTGATTTGAAGAACATTCTGGACAAGTCGAATGAATGATTGGCCATCCACATTGCCCGACGTGAATCGCATCGGACATTATGGAACAGAATTGAAAAGTCTGTTCGTGCACAAAATCCTGCATAGGCAACACTTTTGCAGTTACGGACTACGATAGAGGGAGCGTGGCTTATTATTTCTGCCGGACACTTCCAAGGAGTTGGTAAGCCCACGCCATATCGACTTGCAGTTCTACGCTGAGGGAAAGGATGTCTGACACGATATTAGGAGATATCCCAAGACTTTTGTAACTTCAGTGTAATAACATTATCTGCAACATTCAACTTAAAAATATATCTGGAGATTTAAAGCGAAAAAATAATTGTATTAACTGCCATCAGTTGTTTTCTTATAAAAAAATTCTTCTTGTTTCAGCCATAACCGGCTTCGGGCACCTATTCCCGCGCTGAGGTTGCTACGTTCATGTGATATTCTGTACATGGGAGAGTGCGTGGCGGTAGTGGCATGCAATCGGCTAGTGTGCTCTTTGGCAAATTATTTTCACAAAATTCGCTCTGCTACGGCTCATCCGTGCGGCTTCGTACCCAAGAGACTTTGCAACAACATATTCGCCAGGAAAACCTACGAATACATATAATTTTCAGTCATAGCGACATTCAGTGCACAGTAATGCACGAAATATGCTGTAGAATTACTGCTACCCAGTTACTGACTGACAAACATGAAGATTTGATCCGTTGTTCCGTGCATTACAGTTTTTCTGTAGTGTGCCTTTTCTTGCAAAAGTCTTCTCGAAAACATGTTCTTGACCAAAACACGGAGCTCAGTTATTACTTCCATAGTTTTATGTCTTGCGTAAAAATATTTCATTAATCTCCTCATTATATATAGGCTGTACTAAACTTTTAGGGTCGAAAGTATTCACAAAAAAAAAGGTTCAAATGGCTCTGAGCACTATGGGACTTAACTTATGAGGTCAATAGTCCCTTGAACTTAGAACTACTTAAACCTAACTAACCTATGGACACCACACACATCCATGCCCGAGGCAGGATTCGAACCTGTGACCGTAGCGGTCGCACGGTTTCAGACTGTAGCGACTAGAACCGCTCGGTCACTCCAGCCAGCCGAAAGTATTCACACTACAGGCAGAGTATTATAAGGAACAGCCGTTTTTCAAATTATTATTTTAGACGCTATGAGGTTTTGTATGAGACCAAGCAGTGTATGTGAAACACATGTTTGTAAATTATTTATGTTTCGTAAGAAAGGACTGTCTGCAGCATATGTGTTGATAGTGCTACTTTTAAAAAATTATACAATCGTCTATACCGCGTCCACGGCGGAGTTCATGAGTTGTCGTCAATAGAACATTAGCCGTCACATGAACCTGCAAACATACGGTGAAGCAGGATATAGCGCCTGGGCGGCGAACGAGAAATGTTCCGCAAGACGAGGCATCTTAATTGGATGAAATTTATCGCCGTGGATAGAAACTAACGGGGAACTGGGTCGTTCAAGCGGCAGAGACGTGACCGAAGTAAGCCACAAACAATTCTTTTCACACTAAAATTTGAGAATGGACTGAACTGTGTCGGAGAAGATTTGTCAATGAGGCATCCGTCAACTTGCCCAACAAACTTGGAAGAACGCAGCCAGTAGATTGACGCTGGACCAGCAGTTACACCTTGGACCAGCAATTACACCCTTATCAAAAACAACGTATGTACGCAGAAAGGTAAAATGATTTTGAAATAAAGAGTTCAGTTCGTCAATGAATACGTTGTAATACAAACATTGAGACTGGCGGTCTCTATTTAAGTTAACAGGTTTGTTTGTGTGGCCATCCTTGGCAGCAAGAACAGAAATTCTTGTTCTATAAATAAAACCACATTTTCTTGCTGCAACTTAATATATTTATCCCAGACAAGTTTCGCCTTTTTCTTACTCTAAGGCATCTTCAGTGCGATCTAGAACGATAAAGTTTCGTTATTTTTAGATTATCAAATAGTTCACGTCGCGTTTTTTTGTGTGAAGAAGTAATTACTTTCAGTTTGTTGGCATTTGCGTTTCCTCTCATCTGGTCTGGAGGTCGCACTATCTGTTCGGAATACAAAATTGTGCTTATGTTTCGAAAATGAAGTTTGAACGAGGTCGTGTAATGGGCCTATGAGGAGCTGGATGTCCTTTCTGCGATGCTGGTGGAAGATCTGGCAGGAATGCAGCCACTGTACGTGATTGCTGGCAGAGATGTTTACGTGAAAGTACAGTCGCAAGAAGACCGAGCTCCGCACGGCCAGGTGAAACTACCGGGAGGGAAGACCGTCGTGTTCGGCGTATGGTTCTGGCGCATCGTACTTCATTTGTAGCAGCAGTCTGAGCCGCAGTTGGCTGCTTTAAGGACAGCTCCGAGCTTGGCGCCCTGTGGTGTACGTTCCACTGACCTCAAACCCTCAAACCACCTCCATTTGCGACCTCAGTGATGTAAAACGAGACCTCATTTGAGGGCAGGTTGGAGGTCTGTTGCGTTTTCTGATGAAAGCGGATTCTGGCTCGGTGCCAGTAATGGCCTGTGTAGGTTAGAAGGAGGCCAATTGAGGGCTTGCAATCAATCTGTCTGCTCAGTAGACACGCTGGACCTTCACCAGAAGTCAAGAGGGCGATTTCGTATGGCAGCAGGAGTACACTTGTGGTTATTCCACGCTCCCTGACTGCATATTTGTTCGTCAGTCTGGTGATCCGACGTGTTGTGCAACCATTCGTGAACAGCATTCCAGGGTATGTTTTCCAACAGGATAACGCTCGCCCACATACCGCTGTTGTACCCAACATGTTCTACAGAGTGTCGACATGTTCCCTTGGCTTGATCGATCACCAGAACTGCCTCCAATCGAGCACGTTTGGGACATCATCGGACGAAAACTCTAGGTTCAAATGGCTCTGAGCACCATGGGACTCAACTGCTGAGGTCATTAGTCCCCTAGAACTTAGAACTAGTTAAACCTAACTAAACTAAGGACATCACAAACATCCATGCCCGAGGCAGGATTCGAACCTGCGACCGTAGCGGTCTTGCGGTTCCAGACGGCAGCGCCTTTAACCGCACGGCCACTTCGGCCGGCAAGATGGTTCAAATGGCTCTGAGCACTATGGGGCTTAACATCTGAGGTTATCAGTCGCCTAGAACTTAGAACTACTTAAACCTAACTAACCTAAGGACATCACACACATCCACGCCCGAGGCAGGATTCGAACCTGCGACCGTAGCGGTTGCGCGGTTCCAGACTGAAGTGCCTAGAACCGCTCGGCCACTGCGGCCGGCCGAAAACTCTAGGGACATCCACAAACAGCCTTAACCCTTCCTTTATTGGCAGACCAGGTGCAACAGGCATGTAACACCATCCCAAAAAAATAACATCCGGCACCTGTACAACACAATGCATGAACGTTTGCATACCTACAAAAAAAAAAAAAAAAAAAAAAATTAATGCTTCAAATGGCTCTGAGCACTATGGGACTTAACATCTGAGGTCATCAGTCCCTTACACTTAGAACTACTTAAACCTAACTAACCTAAGGACATCACACACATCCATGCCCGAGGCAGGATTCGAACCTGCGACCGTAACAGTCACGCGGTTCCGGACTGAAGCGCCTAGAACCGCTCTGTCACCGCTGGCGGCTGCATACTTGCATTCAACATTCTGGCAACTACACCGACTATTAGTATATCAGCGTTTCAGGTTTGCAATGGCGTATCACGCACTTACATTGACCTGTGTTCTTGCAATGTTAATCACTGATATATGATATTTAAAAATATATTCCCGAAATTTTATTACTCTACATAATTATTTTTTGAAATTTTGTATTTGTGGTGATCCACAGCTTCCAGATGCTTAATAAACGTAATCATGGTCCGTAGTAGTCTGCGATTAAATAAATAAACATCGCATTACAGCCTATTACGGCCATGTGTACGTTTATTAATTATTTTTTGTGTTGTGAGTTTTTTCCAATCAATGTTGTTATGGTGATGGGAGGTAGTATTGCGAAGGATTAAATTAAGTATTAATGTAAATAATTTCTGTTAGAATCAATAAACCTTTGTTTCAACGATAGGCAACGGGCTACAGTGGAAAGGAATAAAAAAAATAATAAATAAATAAAAATATTCATTGTCACAGGTAGCGAGAATTCTTGCCAGGAAATCTTCTTTAGGCTCGACTGGCGTCTCGCACGCAAGACTTTTCGGGTAGCACCACAAGAAGAAATTACGTGAGGTGAGATCAGGTGAACGTGGTGGCCACCAAAGAAGACTCTTGTGCCTGTCCACTTTTCAGGGAATGTTTGATCCAGATGTTCAGGAACCGTCAGTCTGAAGTGAGGTGGGACTTCATCATATCGGAACTACATCCACTGACGAATAACAAATGGGGTATGTTCCAGAACCTGCAATCTTAGGAACAACATTACCGGTACATGTATTCCACTGTAAGAGGTATCAGAATGATTTTAACTTATAACTTTCGACCCGTCTTTACCGCGCCAGTGTCCTTTGCCCCAAACTGATACGTTTACCCTTCTCAATCATGGTCCCTTACCTCAAACTGATACGTTTACCCTTGTTAATCGCCGGCCGGGGTGGCCGAGCGGTTCTAGGTGCTACAGTCTGGAACCGCGCGACCGATACGGTCGCAGGTTCGAATCCTGTCTCGGGCATGTGTCCCCAAGAGAATTCAGGCCTTCATAAAGTCGAAGGGTCTAAATACCCTACATTAATTAATAGGTGTCAGGATACTTTTGATCAGATAGTATACAGGGTGGTCCATCGATAGTCATTGGGCCAAATATCTCACGAAATAAGCATCAAACGAAAAAACTACAAAGAACGAAACTCGTCTAGCTTTAAGGGGGAAACCAGATGGCGCTATGGTCGACCCGCTACATGGCGGTGCTATAGGTTAAACGGATATCAACTGCGTTTTTTTAAAAAATAGGAACCCCCATATTTATTACATATTCGCGTAGTACGCAAAGAAACATGAATGTTTTAGTTGGACCACTTTTTTCGCTTTGTTATAGATGGCGCTGTAATAGTCACAAACGAGAAAGTACGTGGTATCACGTAACATACCTCCAGTGCGGACGGCATTTGCTTCGTGATACATTATCCGTGTTAAAATGGACCGTTTACCAATTGCGCAAAAGGTCGATATCGTGTTGATGTATGGCTATTGTGATCAAAATGCCCAACGGGCGTGTGCTATGTATGCTGCTCGGTGTCCTGGACGACATCATCCTAGTGTCCGGACCGTTCGCCGGATAGTTACGTTATTTAAGGAAACAGGAAGTGTTCAGCCACATGTGAAACGTCAACCACGGCCTGCAACAAATGATGATGCCGAAGTAGGTGTTTTAGCTGCTGTCGCGGCTAATCCGCACATCAGTAGCAGACAATTGCCCGAGAATCGGGAATCTCAAAAACGTCGGTGTTGAGAATGCTACATCAACATCGATTGCACCCGTACCATATTTATATGCAACAGGAATTGCAATGCGACGACTTTGAAAATCGTGTACAGTTCTGCCACTGGGCACAAGAGAAATTACGGGACGATGACAGATTTTTTGCACGCGTTCTATTTAGCGACTAAGCGTCATTCATCAAAAGCGGTAACGTAAACCGGCATAATATGCACTACTGGGCAACGGAAAGTCCACTATGGCTGCGACAAGTGGAACATCAGCGTCCTTGTCGGGTTAATGTATGGTGCGGCATTATGGTAGGAAGGATAATTGGCCCCCATTCTATCGATGGCAATCTAAATGGTGTAATGTGTGCTGATTTCCTACGTAATGTTCTACCGATGTTACTACAAGATGTTTCACAGCATGACAGAATGGCGATGTACTTCCAACATGATGGATGTCCGGCACATAGGTCGCGTGCGGTTGAAGCAGTACTGAATAGCATATTTCATGACAGGTGGATTGGTCGTCGCACGTTCGCCGGATCTGACGTCCCCGGATTTCGTTCTGTGGGGAAAGTTGAAGGATATTTGCTATGGTGATCCACCGACAACGCCTGACAACAGGCCTCAGCGCATTGTCAATGCATGTGCGAACATCACGGATGGCGAACTACTCGCTGTTGAGAGGAATGTCGTTACACGTATTGCCAAATGCATTGAGGTTGACGGACATCATTTTGAGCATTTATTGCATTAATGTGGTATTTATAGGTAATCACGCTGTAACAGCATGCGTTCTCAGAAATGTTACGTTCACAAAGGTACATGTATCACATTGGAACAACCGAAATAAAATGTTCAAACGTACCTACGTTCTGTATTTTAATTTAAAAAACCTACCTGTTACCAATTGTTCGTCTAAAATTGTGAGCCGTATGTTTGTTAGTATTACAGCGCCATCTATCACAAAGCGAAAAAAGTGGTCCAACTGAAACATTCATATTTCTTTACGTACTACACGAATATGTAATAAAAAATGGGGGTTCCTGTTAAAAAAAACGCAGTTGATATCCGTTCGACCCATGGCAGCGCCATCTATCAGGTCGACCATAGCGGCATCTGATTTCCCCCTTCAAGCTAGACAAATTTTGTTCTTTGTAGTTTTTTCGTTTGACGCTTATTTCGTGAGATATTTGGCCCGGTCACGATCAATGGACCACCCTTTATATTTGCCTCTGTACACGCACAAATTTTTCATATGTTATTCTCATTATTATCTCCATGCAAGATGCGCGATGCTTCGGAATTGGGGTACGGTCATGCTCGAATACCGGTTCTCCAGATTTACACATCAAGGTTCATAGAGAACACCAGTGCCATTCTACTAAATATTCGTGTGGTATTACACATCAGTACCACCCCACAGGTGTCACAGCAACGGAACTGCAAGTTTCCGTGAGAAGCTGATAGTGGTGTTGCAGGTTCAGGCGAATCCCCGCCTGTTGAGGCACAGCTCCAGCAGCTCGCTACCGCCATCGCCCCCTGCCACTGCAATATAGGAGGACCGGCAGCAGCGACTCAACTCTCGCGCTCGGAGCCAGTTCGCTACGGGACGCCAAGCAGACGTCGCGGCTCCATCTTCATCGTTCGAGCTTTAATACAGAGAGATTTTTTCATATGGATATTGTGATAGATGTGCTCTGTTTCTTGTTGCATAATTTGTATTGTGTCTTCGTTCTCTTGGAGAAATACAAGTTATGTAAATCTTCTCTTTGTCATGTTATCTTGTTCGCTGATCAGCTTCCGTACGACGACAGTTGCACACCAATTTGTAGCCCACCTCTCCTTACCATTGTGTACGATGTCGTACACAACAATCCGCATTTACATCCTCGAAAGTTTACTCTGTTCTAACCTGTTGCAACTAGCAGTGTGTCTCTCCACTAGTTCAGTATCTACTGTTATGCCTGCTTGATGACTGGGACGGTACTCTATAACTGGTCGCTCTAGCACTGTGTATGCGTTTCTTTGTACAGGGGCACTGCACCACAACTATTCCAGCAAATCTAAGTCTTCCAACCACTCTCTCTACTAATGCTTTTACATATTTGTCCCATTTCATATCGCTTCGTAGCGTTACATCCTCAGATTTAAACCATATAAGATTAGCTGAATGGTCAAATTTCACTGCGGCACACCCTATGCAACTAATGTATTATATAATGGCTATAGTCGTCACAGTGCCTGTTCTGAAGGAAAATTGCAGTATAATTCGGAATAACGCAGACACTGTAATATCCCACGTAACTTTGTCGTATACTCTCAAGAGCCAAAGAAACTGGTACACCTTCCTAATGTCGTGAGCGCCCCCGCGAGCATGCAGAAGTACCGCAAAACGACGTGGCATGGACTCGACTAATGTCTGAAGTAGTGCTGGAAGGAACTGACACAATGAATCCTGCACGCTGTCCGTAAATCTGTAGCAGTGTGAGAGGGTGGAGATCTCTTCTGAACAGCACGTTGCAAGGCATCCCAGATATGCTCAATAATGTCCATGTCTGGGGAGTTTGGTGGCCAGTGAAAATGTTTAAACTCAGAAGAGTGTTCCTGGAGACACTATGTAGCAATTCTGAACGTGTGGGGTGTCGCATTGTCCTGCTGGAATTTTCCAAGTCCTTCGGAATGTACAGTGGACATGAATGGATGCAGGTGATCAGACAGGATGCTTACGTACGTGTCACCTGTCTGAGTCGTAACTAGACACATCAAGTGTCCCATATCTCTCCAACTGCACACGCCCCACACCATTACAGAGCGTCCACCAGCTTGAACAGTTCTCTGTTGACATCCAGGGTCGATGGATTCATGAGTTTGTCTCCATACCCATACACGTCCATCCACTCTATACAATTTGAAACGAGACTCGTCCTACCAGGCAACATGTTCCCAGAAATCAACAGTCCAATCTCCGTTGTGTCGTGCAGTCACCATGAGTACAGGAGTGGGGCTTCGGCTCCGAAAGTCCATATCGATGATGTTTCGTTGAATGGTTCGCACATTGACACTTGTTGATGGTCGAGCACTGAAATCTGCAGCGATCTGCGGAAGGGTTGCACTTCTGTCACGTTGAACGATTCTCTTCGGTCATCGTTGGTCCTGTTCTTGCAGGAACTTTTTCCGGCCGCAGCGATGTTGGAGATCCGATGTTTCACCGGATTCCTGATATTCACGGTACACTCGTGAAATGATCGTACAGAAAAATCCCCACTTCTTCGCTATCTCGGAGATTGTGTCCCATCGCTCGTGCGCCGACTGTAAGACCACATTCAGACTCACTTAAATCTTGATAACCTGTCATTGTAGCAGCAGTAACCGATCTAACAACTGCCCCAGGCAGCGTCGTAGTCTGCGTAGTCTGCCTGTTTACATATCTCTGGCCGCAGCTCGTGGTCTAGGGGCTAGCGTTGCTGCCTCGGGATGACGGGGTCCCCGGTTCGAGTCCCGGCCGGTTTGGGGATTTTCTCTGCCCGTGGACTGGGGGTTTGTGTTGTCCTCATCATCATCATTCGAGACCGTGGCTAAATTGGACTGAGTAAAGAAATTGGAGTGTGTGAAAAATTCGGACTTTGTATGGGCGGTGATGACCGTGTAGTTGAGCGCGCATCAAACCAAAGAAACATACATATCACTGTATTTGAATACGCATCCCTATACCTGTTTCTTTGGCTCTTCAGTTTAGTACGAGTGCATGTTTTGAAAGCTCGTAAAGATTTTGAAATAAAACAAGGGTTATAAACATTATCATCTTTATTCTTCATTCCTATATAGTTATTTCTTAATCATGCAAAAACAGAAGTACAACTTGAAACAGCCAAGATCGCTATTGTACAGCATTTATTGTGATGACTGGATTCAGCGAACTACTCTGCCATCTTCAAACCACTTGTGAACAGTTGTGGCCCGGTAGGATGATATTACTGTCTGGGAACATGAAGTCCACGAATGGCTGCAAACGGTCTCCAAGTAGCCGATCGTAACCATTTCCAGACAATAATCGGTTCAACTGGACCAGAGGATCCAGTTATGCACAGTGCCTTTTTGACAACGGGTTCACGGCTTTGTGGAGTCTGCGCCACTCTCGAACCCTACCACCAGCTCTTACCACTGAAATCGGAACTCATCTGACCAGGCCACGGTTTTCCAGCCGTCTAGGCTGCAACTGGTATTGTTACGAGCCCAGGAGAGGCGCTGCAGGCGGTGTCGTGGTATTATAAAGGGAACTCGCGTCGGTCGTCTGCTGCCATAGCCCACTAACGTCAAATTTCACCGCACTGTGCCAACGGATACGTTCGTCTTACCTCCCACATTGATTTCTGCTGTTACATCACGCAGTTGTGCTTGTCTGTTTTGCCTCGCGGAGTGACCGCGCGGTTTGAGGCGTCCTGTCGCGGACTGCGCGGCCCCTCCCGCAGGAGGCTCGAGTCCTCCCTCGGGCATGGGTATGTATATTGTTCTTAGCATAAGTTAGTTTAAGTAGTGTGCAAGTTTAGGGACCGATGACCTCAGCAGTTTGGTCCCTTAGGAATTCATGCACATTTGACATTTTTTAACGTTTCGCGTTCAGAGTGTGTTAATTCCCGTCGAGCGGCCACTATCACGTCGGAAACCTTTTCACATGACTCACCTGAGTACAAATGACAGCTCCGTCAATGCACTGGCCTTTTATACTTTGTTTACGCGATACTACCGCCATCTATACGTGTGCATATCTTTATCCCATGTCTTTTGTCACCTCAGTATATCTATTTATCAGCTTTACAACCCAACACCAGGCTGAAGCCCTTAAGTTCACGCACAAGCTAAATCAAAACACAACTATCGGGACAGCCGATAAGACTCTGAGACTGCAAATGGAAAAGTTACTCTCACTCTTCACACTTGCAAAGTAACTCTGTTTATCCGTGTAGGCAACAATGTTCAGTAAAAATGGCTCTGAGCACTATGGGACTTAACATCTGTGGTCATCAGTCCCCTAAAACTTAGAACTACTTAAACCTAACTAACCTAAGGACATCACACACATCCATGCCTGACGCAGGATTCGAACCTGCAACCGTAGCAGTCGCCCGGTTCAGTGTTCAGCGTAAGAAAATGAAAACTGCTCACCGTCCAGCAGGATATCACTATGCAGTCTTCATTCTGGAAACATCCGCACCTAATTTCGCGCATCCAGAATACCTTCATAAAATTATTCATTAGCAGGTCTCTTAATCCGTGATATGATTCGTGAACCAATGCTTGTTATGGTTCCTCACTAATTTGCTTTTGTCTCAGTAACAGACATATTCATTGCTTCAAATTCCTCTTCCACTAATTACATCCAGCTATGTCCCACTACATTTTGGTAGTACCTCTGATTGCTGTTATTCAGCACTTCATGTTTACAACTAATTTGACTTACGTAGTCGGAAACGCTCTGACACTTCGGCCAGGTCATAAATTCTATGACTTGTGTCTTGAGAACACACAAAAATTTCTCTAAGGACCAAGTCCATCAACTTGACAACACAGGAGCATCACTGCCCACTCAGTGAATGCAGCATCTCGCTGTACATGTCTGCAAATCCTGGCACTCTATTCACTGAAAATTCCTGAGAGATTAGAACAGTGTGCCGGACCGAGACTCGAACTCGGAACATTTGCCTTTCGCGGGCAAGTGCTCTACCAACTGAGCTACCCAAGCACGACTCACGATCCGTCCTCACAGCTTCACTTCCGCTGGTACTTCATCTCCTACCTTCCAATCTTCACAGAAGCTCTCCTGCGAAACTTGCAGAACTACACTATGTGATCAAAAGTATCCGGACACCTGGCTGAAAATGACTTACAAGTTCGTACCGTCCTCCATCGGTAATGCCGGAATTCAATATGATGTTGGCCCACCCTTAGCCCTGATGACAGCTTCCACTCTCGCAGGCAACGTTCAATAAGGCGCTGAAAGGTTTCTTGGGAAATGGCAGTCCATTCTTCACGGAGTGCTGCATTGAGGAGAGGTATCGATGTCAGTCGGTGAGATCTGGCACGAAGTCGGCGTTCGAAGACATCCAAAAGGTGTTCTATAGGATTCAGGTCAGGACTCTGTGCAGGCCAGTCCATTACAGGGATGTTATTGTCGTGTAACCGCTCTGCCACAGGCCTTGCATTATGGACAGGTGCTCGATCGTGCTGAAAGATGCAAACGCCATTCCCGAATTGCTCTTCAACAGTGGGAAGCAAGAAGGTGCTTAAAACGTCAATGTAGGCCTGTACCGTGATAGTGCCACGCAAAACAACAAGGGGTGCAAGCGCACTCCATGGAAAACACGACCACACCAAAACACCACCGCCTCCGAATTTTGCTGTTGGCACTACACACGCTGGCAGATAACGTCTACCGGGCATTCGCCATACTCACAACCTGCCATCGGATCACCATATTGTGTACCATGAATCGTCACTCCACACAACGTTTTTTCACTGTTCAATCGTTCAATGTTTACGTTCCTTACACCAAGCGAGGCTTCGTTTGGCATTTGCCGGCGTGACGTGTGGCTTATGAGCAGCCGCTCGATCATGAAATCCAAGTTTTTTCACCTCCCGCTTAACTGCCATAGTACTTGCAGTGAATCCTGATGCAGTTTGGAATTCCTGCGTGATGGTCTGGATAGATGTCTGCCTATTACACGTTACGAAACTCTTTAACTGCCGGCGGTCTCTGTCAGTCAACAGGCGAGTTGGGCCTGTACGCTTTTGTACTCTACGTGTCCCTTCACGTTTCCACTTCACTATCACATCGGAACCAGTGGAGCTAGGGACGTTTAGGAGTGTGGAAATCTCGCATACAGACGTATGACACAAGTGACACCCAGTCACCTGACCACGTTCGAAGTCTGTTAGTTCCGCGGACCGCCCCATTCTGCTCTCTCACGATGTCTAATGACTACTGAGATCGCTGATATGGAGTAACTGGCAGTAAGTGGCAGCACAATCCACCTAATATGAAAAAGGTATGTTTTTCGGGGTGTCCGGATGCTTTTGATCACATAGTGTAGCACTCCTCGAAGAAGGTGAAAATTTCATTCTGGAAACATCCCCCAGGCTGTGGCAAAGCCATGTCTCCGCAATATCCATTCTTCCAGGAGTGCTAGTTCTGCAAATTTCGAAGGAGAGCTTCTGTGAAGATTGGAAGGTAGAAGACGAGGTACTAGAGGAAGTGAAGCTGTGAGAACGAGTTCGTGAGTCGTGCTTAGGCTGTGGGGCGGTGCGGTACGTCCCGGCCGCTCCGTGTCGCGTTTCCGGGTGTTGTTGTTTATCGCGCCACCGCTCCAGTGTTGAATGTCATAGTTACGTTCCTGGCATCCGATGGCTCTTTCGTATCGCAAAGCCACGATCAAGCTGCAGTTCGACGCTACGTACTCTAGACGCAAGGCCCACGAAGTAGAGAGATTTTTACGCGACGTGATACATGTTGACCCGAAAGAGCTGCTAGGTATTCACATATCTATCGCCTCCAGCGTTGTATGTCTTAAGTTCACTGACGATGAGGTCTGTGAAAAATCTTATCAGACGCTCGACGGAAGGTTATCGTTCTGCCACTCTGACGGAAACTTGAACGTGCTGGATTGGGAATAGAAGATGTGCACGTGTTGGAGCTACCATTTGAAGTTCCAGCGTATTTGGTCACCCTTGATCTTCGATCCTATGGGACAGTCATCGGCCATACGGCCGGAAAATGGAAGACCTTCGAAACTTACCCTGTCCTTAACGGGGTGTTACAGGTCCGTATTGAATTGCACCGCCATATCCCTTCGTATCTCACGATTGCTGGTTGCCGGGCGATAATTATTTGCGATCGTCAGCGGAGGACTTGCTCCGGATGTGGACAGGTAGGACAGGTGCGAACCGAATGCCTGCAACGATGTCTCTTGCAGACGCCCTCAGCCGATCAGATTCGACTGTCGATAGCGACCTCTGTGCCGATTACGCGCATTCGGGAGGACGACGGTTCAATCCCGTCTCCGGCTATCCTGATTTAGGTTTTCCGTGATTTCCCTAAATCGTTTCAGGCAAATGCCGGGATGGTTCCTTTGAAAGGGCACGGCCGATTTCCTTCCCAATCCTTCCCTAACCCGAGCTTGCGCTCCGTCTCTAATGACCTCGTTGTCGACGGGACGTTAAACACTAATAACCACCACCACCTCTGTGCCGATTACGTATGTTGCTGCGGCGAGATGGGAGACGCCAGCCGTCCATTATGACGACCCTTCTGTATTGATGCAAGCCTTGGAGGCCCCTGCAACAGTTTCTGAGGAGCCCCCAGTGTCTTCCAGCGCCGATGCCTCTGCTGTCCTCTCGTCGAGTCCAGGCGCACCGTTACAACGACAAGCCGACGGTGAATTGGAAGTTAAAGAACAGGATGCCGCGTCCACCCCCTGCCATGCGCCGGACTCAGAGGCGAGACAGCGTAAACAGAAATCGCCGAAGCGCCATAAGAAACGGCCCATAACGACCGACGCAGTAGAAGGGCCCGAGGCAGTAACGATGGATGATGAGGTGTGTCAGCCGAAAACCGATCCTACTGGGCCGGTACTGACGTACCATACGGTTCGACGTCTTCTCCCGCTCCCGGTGGGTCTGCGCACTGTGGGGATGCGGCATATCACCGAAGCCCCGACCCCGGTGGTACACCCACGGGTATGTCTGCCTCTCGAGATCCAGTGGTATCGACGTCCCTGGCAGACTGGCTGCAGGAGATGGAGATGCAGGATGCCTTTCAGAACCCTGTCGTTACACCGATCCTCGTTGGCAGCGTCTACGTTGACGGCGACAGACGCCAAGGCCGGCATGACCTACACCCGTCGCTTCCTATCTCTACGCCCAGAAGACGCTCGACACCGCGACTACTGTCCACCTGTAATACGAAGGACAGCCCCCGCGACTTGATGGAACAGACATACCGCCTCGCCACGATCAATGTCAACGGCGTTACTTCTGCTCTCAAAATGCTTATGCTGCAAGAAACGTTAAGAGCTGCGTATCTGGATGTTGTTTTCCTTCAAGAAGTCCGATCAGGACTCTGTATCGGTATCTACGGATATGACGCCTGCGCTATGCCTCCAGATGTGGGCGGAGTAGGTACTGCTATTCTGCTGAGGGGTGGGATTATGGCCACTGTTGTATCTTATTTACCGTCGGCTGTACAACTGGGGCGAGTGCTAGTGAGTCTCTCTACACTAGACCTGCCGTGTGGCGGCGCTCGGTCTGCAATCACTGATAGTGGCGGCACGCGAGTCCGACGTATACTAACGGACCGCGGCCGATTTAAAGGCTACCACCTAGCAAGTGTGGTGTCTAGCGGTGGCACCACACTTGCTTCGTCGGACACTTGAATCATACAACACGGCGACCGAAAAGCATACACCTATTTTACTAGTTATTCAGCGAGCCTTTTGGATCGAGTCTACGTCACACGCTGCCTGCGATCGGCAGTTGTCGGTCGACGCTGAGATGTGGCCGGCAGCGTTCACGGACCACCTACTGTATGTGTGTACTCTCACACTTCCCCGCCATCGCGTCCGACGAAGTAGAGGTCCGTGGCGCCTCAATGTGGCCCTTCTTGATAAGGTGAATTGCAAACGCGAAGTTCAGTCCACATGGAGCAGATCCCACGGGCGAATGACCCTCCTACGGTTCCGTACTTCAATGGTGGTTACGGTGTGTCAAGCCCGCCTTGTGCCGCTCATTAGCCAGCTATAGGCGAGATAGAGTGCGCTGGTATACTGCGACCACTGATTTTTACTATACTGCGCTCCGCGAACTGGCTGTGCAACCGCTGTCGCCGGAACGACAATCGGCAGAACACCACGTCAAGGTAAAGTTGCTACGTATTACCGGCGTACTTCTCGGGGGTGTGCGGGTACGGCGAGGACAAGTGATGATGTTAGTGGAGGACGACCTTCCCTCCACCATGTGATTCAAGATAGGAGAAGACGCAAGAGGCATCTCATTACGGAGGTCGAGACGGAGGATGGACGACGAACTGAAACGCAAATGGACACCCTCCGAGTGTTCACAGTCATATACACTTCTCTACGAGCGAGAGTACAACATGGATGTAGGAGGCAGGGAAGTCCTATCTGACCTAGCCACAAGATGATTCTACGCTCTTGTCCGAGGTCACGTTGGAAGAATTACGAGAGGCTATGTTGCGCGGTGCTACCAACAAAATGCCAGGCCCGGACGGATCTCCTCTTGAATTTTACAAAAGGTTTTTGCACCTTATGGGCCAAAAGTGGGTCAGGATGTACAGAGAACTCCTGAACCCCGATTTGCAAGTACCATCTGAATTCACTGAGGGTCTCATGATTCTGGTGCCCAAACCCAGAGGAGGCTGTCGGCCACTTGATTTTCGAACACTCACAATGCTAAACACCGACAACAAACTGTTGACACACATCCTCCGTGAGAGGCTCAGGTCTACGGTAATGGTGGCCATTCACACCGATCAAACCTGCCTCGGCGACAATACTCACGTGTTTACGTCTTTGAGCACCTATACAGACGTGGTGGCGCTGTTGCAAACATGCTGCGTACACGGCGCTCTTGTTACGCTGGATTTTGACCATGCTTTCGATCGCGTCGAACATGGTTTCCTAAGCGCAGTTATGAAACACATCGGTATCCTGCGCAAGACGACATCTGTTGTGCTTCGTTTGATCCATGGGGCGGTCACGAGGATTATGTGAGCGGCTATCGGTCCGCCCCCGTCCGTGTCAATAGGTCCGTCAGACAGGGTTATCCTCTTTCTACCATGTTATTCGCCATTACCCTCGAACCAGCTCTTAACGATCTACGGAGACGCTTGGAAGGTCTTAAGGTCTTAGCCTCAGCTCCGTGACCTTTCGACGTGGCCCATACGCCGATGACGTGCTGTTCTTAGCACTGACTGTCCGCACCCGGTAGCTGAGTGGTCAGCGCGCGCGACAGAATGTCAATACTAAGGGCTCGGGTTCGATTCTCCGCTGGGTCGGAGATTTTCTCCGCTGAGGGAATGGGTGTTGTGTTGTCCTAATCGTCATCATTTCATTCCCATGAATGCTCAAGTCGTCGAAGTGGCGTCAAATCGAAAGACTTGCTCCCGGCAAACGGTCTACCCGACGGGAGGCCCCAGTCACAAGACATTTACATTTAGCACGGACTGGTAATGAAATACGAACGGCGCTTTCCTGGCTCCAACAGTATGGGGCAGGGGCAGGCAGTATGATCAACTTCTGGAAATCACGCTATATGGAGGTGGGACGGGGCAAGCCTGCAGAACTGGATGTACCCGTGACAAAGGTCCCAATGCTCAAATGTTTAGGGATATCGCTCCATCGAAAAATACAACGTACGGCGGCCTTTACGTATCGTATGGTCTTACGACCGACTCCGTATAGAGACTCGACTGAATGAACTCAGATCGTTAGATATTTTGTAACGCGCTCAGTACGTCAACGTGTACATGGCTTCTCAACTTAACCATTACGCCCACGTATTACCGATGACAGAGACGATGGCTTCCACGATACAGGCAGTGTTTAGGAGACGTGGTGAACGCTGGTGCAGTTTTTAAGATCCGTTTTGTTACTCTTACCTTACCCTTCCGCAAAGGAGGTGTTGGGCTCACTCACATGAAGCACAGAGTGTTGGCGCTGTACTTTCGCTCAATGCAGCGACTCTGGCTTTCACCGACAGTCTTCCTGGCATCCTGATAGCAGAGGTGGCGTCACACACGCTGTGCCCACCAGTACCTGTTCGTCATTTATCACCCCCGCTATCACATATTAGGACGGTTCTCGTGGAGCACAGCTATATGTTGAGTGTTACACCAGAGACACAGAATCCGACAGCAAAGATGTATTGTAGTGTTCTCCAACGCTGGAATCCGGGTAGCGATATTTTACGACGCCACCCCACGGTCGACTGGACACGGCGAGCCATCCAAGCTCACTTCCTGTCCACTTTTGTGCGGTCGACGTGGTATGTGGTCACTAACGAGAAATTTCCGACCCGACGAATGGTACATGCCATTCACCTAACTGACGACCCTATGTGGCCCCGTTGCGCGACGGTAGACACATACGAACACAGACAGACTGAACTGTGGCCCCGCAAGCGGGTACTGGAAACTGATCCGCCAGATATTGGCTTTCCTGCTAGGCCGCCCCTATGTTTCTATTGCGCCCCTGGACCTCTTTCATCCCGCCACCGTCTATTTCCCGATGTCCCGGATGAACGCGGTCAGTTGGGTGCAAGGAATAGCGGTACCCTACACACCGTGACTGCGAAAAGGAAGTCGTCGATTTGTGGCAATACATGATGGATGAGTTCATGGTCTTAACGAACAGAACGCAGTTCCGGAAACGTTTTGCTAACAATTTGGGATCGACATTCATGTACCCACCGCTCAGCTGGGGCGTGCCGGGTGTGAGAAGAAATTGACTTGGAGATGTGATGTTTCCACGATTCCCCTACGGTAACACAAACAGTCTCTGACTGTGTGCAGCGGCGCGGACTCTCCGATGGTTGATGACTGGTGATGCCGATTGCAATGACGACGGCCTCTTACTGGCCGCCCGCTTCGATACGGCGATCCCAGCGGGCAAGATGGCCCTTTTAAGTTCACATTGGTGTATGGCTCCTTTGTTTTGGTTGCTTATTATAAGAAAATATAAAAGTAAAATAAAATAAAAAAAGAAAAAAAACTGTGATGGTGTGCTTCGATGGTAGGAGAGAACATCGTGCCCAGGCCTCGGAATTCCGACCCGTGTCTGCCGCTGACTGTGCTTAAAAAAAAAAAAGAACCTTGGTTGGAGGCTCGGGTTCGATTTTCGGGCGATGCATTTGTTTTTAATTTATTGTTCCGTTTCTGTATACAAGAAGTAGAAGAAATGCAGTAATCATTAAAAAAAAAGTGACCAGAGCAAACAAAATTTGGTAGATCACTTACCCGCGAAAGACGGAGGTCCCGAGTTCGAGTCTCGGTCCGGCACACAGTTTTAATCTGCCAGGAAGTTTCATATCAGCGCACACTCCACTGCAGAGTGAAAATTTCATTCTGGAGTCTCTATTCACTGACAGTTAAATTCAGCCCAAACGGCGCAAGTCATGTACTCCACATTTAAAGAACGTAAAACTTCTTCCCGAACAAAAATTTTAATAGAATTATTTGCCGCGGCAAAAGCCGGTCGCTAGATTCTCGAAAATCATGCGCTGCAGTAATAAACCGACAAAAAAGCTCTATGTTTTGAATATACTGCGGACTGATGCATTTTACTGGATCGCTATGCATAGAACAACGAGCATTAATTCGATTCACCATTCCGCGGCCTACCCATATTAACTGGTATCGAGTTATTGACTTGACAGTGTCGCCAATACGACACTGCAGTTGTCGAGCTGATGCAAGCATAGGATGTACAAATAAATGTTGACCCAACCCCAATGAGGGTAAATATGTTTTTACCGTACCCGATACACGAAAAGGTTCTACATCTGGAAAAAATAGTCATTTAAGAACTTTCATCCTCGAAATCAGAGAGCTGTAGCACAAGAGACATACCACTGCTCGTAGCTTTCAGGAAACTGTGCTTTGTGCTTTTTGTAAGTCTTCGTATTTAGCTGTTGCTGCAGAGAAACGTCGTACTGCGGCCTTGAGATATCAAAATCCCATACTTGCGCAGACAGTGGAATTGTGAAGGCTATCGTCAAATACATTTTACATTAGTCTGATGTTTCCATCAGATCTCTGGCTAGGCAAGTGCTCGTATCCCTGCAGATGCTTCGTCAATAAAACCTTTATGTGTCTCTCAACTTGTTTTTGAGGTAGCAAGAATCCTGTAACAGTAATGACATAATTCACGTTGTATTCAATTGATACGTTAATTTGTAGAATTTTAGCACAGAAGACCATTTTTTTTATGATGCCATCAGCACATATAGACAGTAAATGAAACGTAAGTAAACGGTAGCGACTACATGCAATGGTTATTACAACTTGTATGTTTTCTAGTACAAGTTTCGAATGTTCACTATGCGATGATGCGTCAAGTGTATTTAGTAACATTACGTTTTACTGTTATAAAATTTCGAAATTTATTGTTTATTTTTCAGACATCGTGTACAGAAATCTTACAACAGAAAGAAAAGCAATGCCACGGTAAAAGTATAACTCATTATCACAGATTGCTAGTTGTCATACGCATAAACTTTAGTTTAAGACTCATTATACACTTGAGAGCCAAAGGAACTGGTAAATCTGTCTAATATCGTGTAGGGCCTCTGCGAGCATGCGGAAGTACCGCAACACGACGTGGCATGGACTCGAATAATGTCTGAAGTATTGCTGGAGGAAAGTGACACCACGAACTCTGGATGCCTGTCCGTAAATACGTAAGAGTACGAAGGGGTGGAGATCTCTTCTAAACAGCATGTTGCAAGGAATTACAGATATGCTCAATAATGTTCATGTCTGGGGAGTTTGTTGGCCAGCGGAAGTGTTTAAAGCCAGAAGAGTTTTCCTGGAGCCACTCTGTAGCAATTTTTGACATTTGGGGTGTCGTATTGTCCTGCTGGAATTTCCCAAGTCCGTCGGAATGCACAATGGACGTGAATGGGTGGAGGTGATCAGACAGGATGCTTATGTACGTGTCACCTGTCAGAGTCGTATCTAGAAGTATCAGGGGTGTCATATCGTTCCAACTGCACACGTCCCTCACCATTACAGAGCCTCCACCAACTGATATGCAGGATCCATGGATTCATGAGGTTGCCTCCATACCAGCACATGCTCATCCGCTCGATACAATTTGAAACGAGACTCGTCCGATTGGACAACATGTTTCCAGTCATCAACAGTCCAATGTCGGTGTTGACGGGCCCAGGCGAGGCGTAAGCCTTTGTGTCGTGCAGTCATCAAGAGTACACGAGAGGGCCGCCAGCTCCGAAAGCCCATATCGATGATGTTTCGTTGAATGGTTCGCGCACAGACACTTGTTGATGGCCAAGCACTGAAATCTGCAGCAATTTGCGGAAGGGTTGCACTTCTGTCACGTTGAACGATTCTCTTCAGTCATCGTTGGTCCCGTTCTTGCAGGATCTTTCTCCGTCCGCAGCGATATCGGACATCTGATGTTTTGCCGGGTTCCCGGACACTCATGAGATGGTAGTACGGTAAAATCCCTACTTAATCGCTGCCTCGGAGATTCTGTGTCCCGTCGCTCGGACACCGACTGTAACACCACGCTCAAACTCACTTAAATCTTGATAACCTGCAATTGTTGCAGCAGTGACCGATCTAACAACTGCGCCAGACACTTGTTAGCTTATATTAGCGTTATCAACGGCAGCGCCGCATTCGGCCTGTTTACGTATCTCTGTTCTTGCATACACACGCCTATACCAGTTTCTTTGACGCTTCAGTGTATATTACTACATAAACTTCAGCTGAGTATACACTCTGTCAGTCTCTATATACAGCGTAGCGTATTGTGCATTTAATTTTACCGTTTGCTAAGTATCTTCCCTTCCCATTCAGAAATGAGCGTAGGAAAATCAGATGCTGATCAGTCTTTGTGCGAACTACTTGTCTAATGTTATCTCCACAGTTTCTACGAGAGCATAATGTGGGAGACTGAAGATCTATTTCTGAAAAATTTTAAGTAGTTTTTGGAGCGATGATAATTCATATATTTATATGATTATCAACTGTTTCAGGTTTTCCATGTTTTGTGTGTCACTCTTCCCCAGCCAAAACAGTCCCTCTTATCTTTACTTCACGGTCCTTATGCCAGCACATTGCAATCCACCGTGTTATGTGGAATAATTTATACTGCTGCAGTCGCTTTTTACTAATATTTTATTACCACCATACATTTCGGCAGCATGCTGCCATCATCAGCTGATATATTATGTACATTAGCTGTGTGTGGCAGTGGGATTAAGAATCGAAAAAAAAACCTGCGCGGAAAGATAAATCTGTTACAATGTTTACATTATGTGAATAGCATGATTAGGTATAATATTAATACGTTTACTTATATTTCTGTTGGCGATATCATTTTCTGGCAGACAGAAATGTAAGTAAACATATTGATATATTACCTAATAATGCTATTCACATAACTGTAGCAGATTTATCCTTCCACACAGGTTTATTTTTCGCTTCTTAACTCCACTGGCACACACAGCTAATGTACATAACCAATCAGCTGATGTATAAGTAACTGTATAATGCACCTGATGATGACAGCTTCCTGCCGAAATGGATTGTGCTAATAAAATATTAGTAAAAAGTGACTGCAGCAGTATAAATTATTCCACATAATCTTATAATACGGTCGCAGACCTCAAACAACATCCATATAACATGGATAAATTTAAATCCACCTTGTGACGAAAGCAGTAGAATCGTTAGACAATCTGTCTCAAATACCGGTTCCGTAAAGTCAACCAACAGCTTTTCGCAAGGAGAGCGTCGCGTGACTTCTTCCTCTGTCTGTATCACCAGCCTCTTACAACTGTAGCAGTAATCAAGGCTTTGGAACTGTCTTAAAAATTCTTTTAATTGTGTCAGAAAATCAAAGTAGTCCATTCACCCTACCTGCGATCGATTTCATGTGTTCCTTGCATTGTATATCGATTCGGAATGCTACGCCTATATTACTAACAAATGTGAGTCCAACAAGACAGTACTGTTCCTGTGCTGGAATACAGTCGGAGTTTTTCTCCGTTTTTCAAAAAAATGGTTCAAATGGCTCTAATCACTACGGGACTTAACATCTGAGGTCATCAGTCCGCTAAACTTAAAACTTAGTAAACCTAACGAACCTAAGGACATCATAAATATCCATACCCGAGACAGGATTCGAACCTGCCACAGTAGCAGCCGCGTCGTTCCGGACTGAAGCGCCTAGAACCGCTCGGTCACAACGGCCGGCCTTCCTTTCTCCTTTTTACATTAATTCGTATGTAAAGCAAGCTGCCACTCATCAACGCATGGAGGAATCTATATCTCCTCACTGTTATCTTTCTGTACACAACAGAATCGCAATAGGTCAGTCTGAGAATGCTGCTCACAGAGTAACATAAAGTTTATGTATATTCAGACATGCCCGGTTCCATCACATTTTCTTGAGTCGTTGCCGGTGTTGCCTTCGCTCCTGGTGAATATTCCCACCCTGTACAACGTTCTAAATCTTAAAAGTCAAAATTGGTTGAAGTCCATCACTTTTAGTAATCCACATACTTTCTGTTTATTGTAACTCAGCCGTGTTATGTACTGCCAACTTATCATTTATCACTTCGAAGTGATAAGAATACGGAATCCATCTGGCGACTGATATCACACGCGAAGAGAACAGCCTAAGTTTCACATGAGAACTGCTTTCTAAATCAGTGCTGGTTTCAAGAGAGAAACTTTTCTCTTTCTAGAAACATTGTCATACAAGTGTCATTTCTAACGTCCTGCGCACTACGCATGCGTGACCGTTACGGCGGGTGATCAAAGTTGAAATTCATGTCCATTGTGACTGAGACTTCAGGCGTGACGGTCACATGTGTGTTTGCTGGTTCTCGTGGCTGTGTCGTAAGTAACTCAATTTTAAAACGGACGCCTTGAGAGAAGTGCGTGGGAATAGTGTAGAGGATCGTAGGGCAGTATCACAGTCGTCTATTCTTTTCCGTGAAGGTCGAGTAAGCACTGGGGACATCCCAAGAAGTAGAACACTATCAACTGCAACAGACTACATCTATCAGATTACTGATGATGACATTTTGAGAGAGGACTGACGAAAAACATGTGAGGAAAACTGCATATGAGGCCAAAATGTCTGTCACTTCAGTTTACACAGTCATTACCGAAAAGTTAAAGATGAGAAAAGTTGCTGCCAGATGGGTTCCGCACGGTCTCATGGAGAGCAGAAAGCAGATTACAAAAGTATCGGAGCATAATTGCTCCATAGTTAACGAACAGAAGGAGAACGGTTTCTGAAAAGGACTGTTGCGGCTGATGAAACCTGGATACGAGATTTTGGGCGAGAACTGAAGTCTCAGTCGTTCTGACACTCCACGCTCAAACGTGAAACTGATAACGACCTTCGCATATAGCATGAATGGAGTCGTAGCCACAATATAAATAAATAGTGTGCCCCAGTGGACAGGCACGTATTGCAAGCTGTTTCTGCAAAATGTTATACGCCCGAAAATTCGTCAAAGGCCTGACATGCTTGCAACGGACTTCCTCATTTTGCACCTTAATGCAAGATCGCATATTTCCCTACCAGTGAGAGAACCGCTCGACAATTATGAATGGGAAATACTTCCCCACCCAGAATACAGTCCAGATACGAGGCCAGCAGACTTTGGTTTGTTTCTCAAATTGAAGAAACAACTCAGTGCGAAATGTTTTGATACTACTGATGAAGCTTCCAGTGAGATGTCCCGAGTAATCAGACAGCTCAATCATGAAGGTGCTCTATCCGGAATACAGAAGTTGCGAAAACTTTGGGAAGCTGTCATAAGCAAGAATGAAGATTATATTGAAGGCCTGTAAAGGTATTTAGTAAAAGAAATTATTTTCGTAAATTCTATCTTAAGTGTGAAGAACGCAGGATATGTTTCTTACTCTCTTCTGTATTTTGAAGACCGTTCTGCTTTTGATCTCTGCATTATAGAAACAGGAAATAACCACAGGGGACTAAATGCAGAAAATAGTGTGGACGTGAGGCAACTGTCATTTCGTTTTCGGCTAAATGTGCCTGACACTCAACTCCGCGTGACCAAGGTTGTTGTCATGAAGGGGGAACCAAATCATTTGATCGCCAATATGCAAGCTGTTTATTTTCCTGTGCCGCATTGCGTCTTTTAACACCAAAATATGTTAATGTGGGTTAGTTCTGATACCTTGAGGACTGTCTTCTTCATGTAGGAAAGAGGAAAATTTGTTCTAGGCGCTGCAGTCTGGAACCGCGCGACCGCTACGGTCGCAGGTTCGAATCCTGCCTCGGGCATGGATGTGTGTGATGTCCTTAGGTTAGTTAGGTTTAAGTAGTTCTAAGTTCTAGGGGACTGATGACCTCAGAAGTCAAGCCCCCCCCCCCCAAAAAAAAAAAAAAAAAACTTTGTTTTCGAGGTGGTTCTCACGTGTTTTTGGCCACGGCGATGAAGCATTCTTCTTATCAATCGATATTTGTTGGTCATAGTCATAACACGGTGGCATGTCCACCCCCTTAACTGAGTGGTCATTGTGTCTGAGTGTCATGCAGCGAGCCCGGGTTCAAAAATGGTTCAAATGGCTCTGAGCACTATGGGACTTAACATCTGTGGTCATCAGTCCCCTAGAACTTAGAACTACTTAAACCTAACTAACCTAAGGACATCACACACATCCATGCGCGAGGCAGGATTCGAACCTGCGACCGTAGCAGTCGCGCGGTTCCGGACTGAGCGCCTAGAACCGCTAGACCACCGCGGCCGGCGAGCCCGGGTTCGATTTCCCGGCCGGGTAGGAGATTTTCTCCTGTCGGGGGCTGCGTGTTGTGTTGTCCTTATCATCATCTCATCATAATCGCTTAGTGTAGCGTCCACTGAAAAGACTTGCAACTCGACGGCCGAACGTCCCCATCAGTGCCCACGGTCATTTCATTTTTTTACCATGGCACGTCTCTACTTGTCATATCTGTGAAAAGTTCGATCTTAGCACGCCGTAAGTCACTAGGTTATCTAAGACAACGGCTAAACTACGTAAGCGTCTAAGGACGCGAGAAAACTTCGAGATCCTGTGTCTCTGTTCACTCGACTAGGGGGGATCGCACTCCCATACAATTAGTCCCGCCAACAAACTCGACAGCCTCGGCCTGAGCACATTTATCTAACACATAACAAATATTCAGTCGCATCGAAATGAAGAATAATAGTTAAACTCAGTCGCTTCCTATTACAATGGTACAAATTATCTAATTTTTTATATATCGCGATTGATATCTGGATAATGCTCATCTTCAGGCAGAAATTTCAAATTCAAGTACACATGAAGATATAAATGTAAAACACAGCAGCTAGTCCAAATGCCGTGAGAGTACGAACGGCCGCGTGGGGTAGTCACGCGGTCTGAGGCGCGTCTTACCACGGTTCGCGCGGCTCCCCCTAGGAAATGGGTGTGTGTGCTGTGTTTAGCGTAAGTTAATTTAAGTTAGAGTAAGTAATGTGTAAGACTAGGGACCGATGACCTCAGCAGTTTGATCCCATAGAATTTACCACAAATTTCCCATTTCCAGAGTACGAACGGTTTCCAACTCAAAGTACACCAACAAACACAATACGTAGAGACACTTGCCATGTGTGGAGCATTGTCCTGTTGGAAAATGGAAGGATCGTACTGACATATGAAAGGTAACTCACGACGTCCGGGACGCAACTTTGTGGCGTCAGAGTTCCGTCAATCACTACAAGTCGTGACCTGAAGTCATACCCGATGGCTCATCACACTATAAGCCCAGGGGTAACACCGTTGTGCCTGTCCAAAACATTGGGAGAACAGGACCTTCGTCCATGTCGCCGCCACACTCGCCGACGATGATCATCCAAGGCAGCACAAAACAGCGATTCATCACTGAACACAATTTGACGGCTGTCAGACGTGCGGAACGGCCTCGCGTATTGAGGCCACTCCCGCCAGAGGTTCGAGTCCTCCCTCGGCATGGGTGTCTGTGTCGTTCTTAGCATAAGCTGGTTTCATAGTGTGTAAGTCTAGGGACCGATGACCTCAACAGTTTGACCCATAGGAATTCACACACATTTGAACATTTTTAACGACTGTCATCGGTGGTCCACATTTCCCGGTCACGGCAACACTTCAAATGCAGCCGTTTGTTTAGTAGTGTTAATGGCAGACTGCACATGGAAAGATAATTTCCTAGCGGGATGACAGAGAATATTGCAGAGAGTCAATTATTTGTTCTCAGATGGCAGAGAGAAACGTGGAGGGGTTACGGTGTGCTTGGCGCACAATAAGGGCCGGCCGCGGTGGTCTCGCGGTTCTAGGCGCGCAGTCCGGAACCGTGCGACTGCTACGGTCGCAGGTTCGAATCCTGCCTCGGGCATGGATGTGTGTGATGTCCTTAGGTTAGTTAGGTTTAAGTAGTTCTAAGTTCTAGGGGACTGATGACCACAGCAGTTGAGTCCCATAGTGCTCAGAGCCATCCACAATAAGGTGATCCTCCCTTGTGGTCTACCGAATCCCTGACGACGAATACGTTTGCTCTCACATTCCCATGCAGTTCAACGTCGGGTGACGGTCACATATGGACACCCTACAGATCTGGATATCGCACGATTCAATCAGTCGGCAAAAGGGAAACCCACTATGTGACGCCTTTCAAGCGATGTCAGTTACTGATAACGCTGTCTGTTACGAGTACACTAGTTCTCCGTGTCATTGACAGTGATCACTGAACAACATACGCTGTTCACGCCCCTTACGTACCCTATGAGGCCCGGTAACAACACGACTAACACTAATGCACCCTGGTGGTCGTTCTACCTGTCACAGATAACTTCAACTAATCATTTACACACCCACCGATGGTGTGTAAGTACACTAAGTTACGTTGACATCCGACCGTGTCTACTGGGTGCTTCACTTTTTTTTCAGGCAGTGTAATAGTAAGGCTGTGTTCGTAACTGAGTGGTCAGCACAGGTAGGTGCCGTGTGGGAGACCCGGGTTCTGTTCCTGGTACTGCTAAGGTTTTTCGTTGGTGGCAGGACTAGTACGACGCGTACTCAGCTCCGTGATGCCAGTTGAGGAACTACTTCAGTGACAACAGGGGCTGGAAAGTCGTCAAAAGACCGGGACAGCGGTGCGATGACCGCCTGCCCCTCCAAACGGCATCAGCATCACGCCACAAAGCTGGACCTTCAAGGGCCTGACGAGGAGCTCGTTAAAAAGTGTAGGAATAATAATTATTTATTCACATTTGGAATTATTAAATCATTTTAACGTAGTTTCCAAACAATCGCAATTCGTCCGAAAATTACCGAAGTACGTGTTATATCATTCCCTGGGCTTGCCTATGTGTTGTTATCTATGCCTGGGGAATAAAGTTTTGTCCAGACTGCGAGTGATGGACCGGTCTCTTGTAATTACAATACGATATTTCAGTGCGTGTGTTATTCCCAATTACAATCCAACGGTCCTTCGGACATGCGTGCCTCATGCATGTCCGAAGGAACAGGCACTGCGGCGACTACAGTCGTCGTGAAATACACGAAACGCATTCGCAGTTGCCTATAGGGACACTTATCAGCGGTATAATGGAATGACGACAGTGAAAGCTTATGCTGGACTGGGACTCAAACCCGCTTATCGCGAGCTGTCACCTTACTATTTGACTATCCGAGCACGACTCCCTCCCAGACCCAAATCCCATACGTCGTCAACCGTGTGTCCACAATCTGTACTCGTACATCCACTATATATATTCGCATACGGGGGACACATTTTGCTTGAAAATCGCTCGCATGTCCGAAGGATCATTGCATCGTAATTCGGAATAGCACAGGCACTGCAATATCGTGTTTATCCGCCGACACCGGGCAAGTGACTTCCAAGAAGAATGTCTCCCCTGGACGGCAATATACATAATGGATGTAGGGGTGCTGATTATAGTCACATGGTTGACAACACATTTAAGTTTGGGTCTGGGCGAGAGTCGTGCTCACATAGCCAAATGTTTGGACGACCGCTCGCGATTAGCGGGAAATCCGGGTTTATTCCCGGCCGGCACAAATTTTCTCTGTCGTCATTCTGTTATACAGCTGATGGTTGTCCATCTTCGCAAATGCGAATACATTTCATGGATCATAAAAGAGTTGTCGAGGAGACGTAGGAGGCCTCTTCACGGGCAAGTGGTTTACTCGGAATTCCACGAGTTCTACAGCACCTGCTCAAAATAAACTCCGAGAAAGCCCCAGCAGAAGGCGGCATTTACAGTGGTTATTAGCGTGAGCTGGAAATGGCCAATGAAATAGTCTGCATGTGGCAACAATCTGATTGCTCGAACAGTAAGGATGTGAAAAAAATTTCGAGGAGCGGTTTGGACTTCCCCCAATCGAGAGTCGGCATCCAGCGCTCATGGGGTTTAGGTGGTAAGTCGTGTGCCCTGTAGAGCAGAGCTGGTGTTGTGAAGTGTCTAACAAGTCGGGAGATAGTGATCCTTTGAGATCAGCGAAGTTACTTTTCAAATAAGAAAGGGCTACAAGAATCTGAGGTGCATTCCCGTGAATGAGAGTAGAATTCTGTTTAGTCCTTTTCCAAGTTTCTAGGCGACTGTTGCTGGAAATCGATAAGAAGAGGCATCTTACATCAAAGCTGGTAGCTAGACGGATGTACTTTACTGAACGAAACGGAATAGACAAAATTTAATAGAAGCCAGTTATATTTTCTCGAGTGTTATATTTTTGTGCGACCTCTTCCATTACTGAAGGTGAAATATATTCTTGTTTTGTTACTGGACATTTTCAGCGGACGTTATCAGGAGCCACTTGCAGATAACGTAGGAACTATAACCGGTGAACATATGTAGTCCAGTGATCGTATCTTGGAATGTTTCTGAAAGTAAGTGGGTTCCCACTGGATTTTATTTATTGAGATTGGTGTAGAGACAAGGATAACACTGTCTTTCAGATCAAAGCGAAGCTGATGACGCTTATTTATGCTGATTATACAAGTGCACCGATGCAGATAATGGATCCGGGTCCGTCAGTAAAAGTTTCCGATTAAATGTGTGGGGCGGTACATAGCGTAATTTTCTTCGAGTGCCGCACTTCGCCACGAATGCGTGGATTTTGCCGCAGCCGCGTTTGGGATTCCGCAGCACACCACGTAACCACCGAAACGCGGACAAAGGGAACGTTTCAGTATGTCACGCAACTGATTTAATAATAACGATAAAACAAATTCCCAGAGTTACAAGGTTTATAATTTAAGCAGCAGCCAACCACATGTCTGGTTTAAAAAGTTTATTTAACTCAAACCATTACCGATTTCGGCTTTTTACAAATCCGTCTTAAGATGCCTTCTTACAGCTATCCTTCTTTTCCGCTGGGCTCTCGTTTTATGTTCGTTATTGGTGTTGTGAACTAAGATAAAAAAAATGGATTTTTCTTCAAGGTACAGTAAAGTTACGGGGGATGTTTTCATTTTTACGTTCGTGGAAATATTCGTGACAGGATTTTTAAATTAATGAAAGAGGAAATGTGGCGAAACATTTACGGGGCGTATGGTTCTCTGTGACAAATTCGTCCTGTATTTGTGGTGCCGACGGTAAAGTTTGCACATGCACTGTGTAAGGGCTATTTAATTTGCTGCGAACTGCTATAACATACACCATCCAATATTTTATTCAGCACACGCGCTCATCATTTGCAAAACGTGGACCATCTTCACATGAATAACAAATACAATAGTTTCAAAGATGTTAGGCTAGAAAAGATGTTACATTGGAGAGGCTGTATACTGTTTATGGGCACAGTAAATTATGTCTTTGGTAGAGCGATAAACTTAATTTAAAACTCGAACAGTGAAGTAAAAGTGTGTACAGTAAATTCTAAAAAGGCATTCCCTTCATTGAATGACATTACACAAGCAAATATTATATATAAACAATAAAAAAATTATAAGTGTGAAGTATCTAAGCAGATCTCTTGTGCATTACCTCGTGAACAGAGAAGGTATTTGTACATTGAATAGTACCAGAAAATGGACATGGGCATTAGATGACCAATGCTGTGTAAAGCACAACAGCACAATAAAACATGTTTTCCCCTCCTTTTGTTGTTACAGTGTTCAAACGTAGTACAAAAATAGGATCTAAAGTTGCATTTCATAATATTCACAGAATTATGGTAGTTTTAAATACATTGATTAACCAATTATAAGGTAAGAGATAACTGGGATGGCAGAGACGGTAAAAGCCCAGATCAAGGATAGGCAACCCGTACGTCCGGTATTATGATAAAGCCGTAACTGATTCAGTGGGCATACAAGACGAGACAGCGATCTTATACTAAGACAACTTTAAGTCAGATTACACACTTGGACGACTTATAAACAAGGTCACCTCCCCCCCCCCCTCATTGTCCACTAAGAGAAGCACCAGTAACTGATCAAGATCATCCAGAGGAACCTCTGTCCTATGCACACACATTACGCAAGTGTGTGTTACATTCAAGGTCACCCGATGAACCCCCGCACTACCCACATTCCTCGCACAAGTTGGCTAGGCCATGAAGTAACTCAATACTGCTCATGAGATATTTTGCTGGAACCCTCCTCGACCAGTGGGAGCACACTAAAATGGCGAGAATCCTTTCCCCCTCCCCCTGCACCCGTACGAGTGGAGCTCCCTCTCTTCCTTATCATAATTCGTAGCTACTTCAACTGTATAGGCCTCTTCATTCGGAGTCTGTGCATCATGGGGAAATATTCAGGTTAGTTATAAGCAATAATTCTATAGTGGCAGGGTCTGGAAATCATAAGAAACACATTACAAATAACTAATGGTTCATTATTAACAATTTTAGTTTTTTCTTCAATACATTTATTTACAATAAGCTTTTTCTTTTATTTACAAACACTCTGTATGTATGCTACAGAAACGCTGCAGCTTACATACAGAGTATTTTTAAAAAATCCTTTGTTATTGGTGGTGTTTACTAATATTTTTTCTTTCATTTACAAGGTTATTTTTTATACAAACAGTGGTTTATTATACAAAGCTACTTTCATTTGATATACAATAATTTTAAATTTTTTTGGTGCAGTTACACATCCATTTTTTATTACATACATAGACTGGTTTCATTTACAAAGCTGTGTTTCTGAAGACTTGTGACAATCAGGTACATTATTCTAAAGCTAGAAGAAATTAAATACTACGTTTCCAGTTTTTTTATAAACACAATATTTACATTTTGTTTTTATACACAGTATTTACATTTTCTTTCTATACAGTAATTTCATTTTTCGACACCGCTTTCTGATCATTTGTTTACTATATACAGTATATGGGAAACAGATACTACTATCATTAGTTAAAGAAAAATCACACACACATATATAGATACAAATATATACAATGTTTACACACACATGTGGTGTGCTTTCATGTACATGGTACACAATATACCTACAGTACACACACTTATAGTCTGTAGTAAGCGTGCATACACACATGCACACAACTGCAACAAATGGTTAATCCAACTATCCTGCACACACTTTCACAGTTATGAACTATCTATAAATTAATTAACTAGCTGCACACGCAGTCACTCAACCAGTGGTGTGGGTATGGGTCCCAAACCTGTTCCCACAGATGAACTGTTTGTTGTCGTGACCTGACAGCTCGAATTTCAGCTGCAGTGCAGTGAGTACCTCATAGCCTCTTCTCCATACAAAGACTGCTTGGCGCACCATATGCGGAACGGCATCGACGCCGTCGAGCAGCCACCTCTTGTAATCCTTTATCAAGACAGCCTGTGAGGCAGAACAATGCAAATATGCACACCCTTAGCCTGCCTCTGAGTGGCACCTGCAGCTATGTGGTATGTATACATTTTAGATATGAGTCCTACAAATTCTACGATCTACGAACCACGCACCTCATCTTTCGTCAGTGCAAAAACGTTTTGTTTTGTGGAGCTATTCCAAAAGGGTTAATAGTCACATATCCAGATGTATCGAATTCTTCATGACTGTACCTAATTACTTCATATGGATTGTATGTAGCTTTTCACTCAGTGGATGAAACTGTCTGCACCCATATGGAGCAACATGGGATCAGAGAAGTTTCACCTTACTCATGGTGATATCGGTACCTGTGGAACTTGCAGAGGTCCAGAAGACGCATACCAATACAGGGAGGCTTCATGAACTGCACTGAAACCTTAGCCATCTCAACAGCGACTAACCCTTCATTGAAGATGGTTGCTCATGTGAAATTTGGTCTGACGATGTAATATCCTGCGCCAAAACGAACACTTCACCTGTAAACTAAATGAATTTCGAGGTATTCTCTAACATTTCCCACTGTTTTTCCGAAAACTGAGTTGTTAATTGATTTGTAAAAATCTTTTTCAAAGTCTCACATTGTAAGCGCCCTCTGTTCAGTGTACTCGTACATCAATGTACTCCACCAACTGGCAACCCTGCTTTAAGGAGGTGCCATAGGTGATACTAACTAGTTGTGTGGCCAATCTGAGACACTGCTGGAGGTTTATTTAGTGCAGAATATATCGGTGGTTATGCCTCAGCATTGTCAACAGAGCTGGGAAAAATCCACTTAGTGGGGAAAAGGAATTTTGGACAATGAGGCAAGTCACTGTGAACTTCATACAAACGGACCGGATATGCCAGTTCTACTCTAGAACATATCCCTCACCAGCATCCGAAGCCACATCAAGAATCTTTTGCCTCAGTCTGGCGATTTCTCCTTTTGATATCTATTGGAACCCTCCAATTTGTACACTTTGCTGCATGCCATACAAATAGTGGTTGTTTATATCCAAACAGAGGATGTAACGTAAATCTTCAGATGGAATATACTCCTCTTCACTCCTCTGTGGGTTATTTGACTGGCAAAGCAGCCCACGAACCCTGCATTCGAATAAAAGCAACATGCCATATCGATCAACATTTTGATGCTGACACGTCTTCTTAACACTGCATTCCATGAAAACCCTGGTGCTGTGTGATACAAAGCAGGATAAAGAGAGTATGTGCCCAGGCATACACTCTCTAATTTCTCAAAATTGTCTGCAAGTAGCTGTACTAGGATCCTCATATATGATCTTGCATATTCTCCAAAGTCATAGGTGCCAGACTCCTGACAAACATTCACAATGTGCTTATACTCTGCATCCGTTATAGCAGTGACTGTTAGTTCATTGGAGAATGCGGTTATTTCGGGCAGTGTGGTCTCGTGGACTCTCTCCTTCAAATCCAGATATTCATATGAAAACATTCACTTCTTTGTCACAAGCCGAAACTTCATATTACTGGGCTATGCGGCTTTGTTGATGCGCTTTTCTTCAACTGCAGGATCCGCAGAGTACTTTGCTAGTGTGTGTACAGGTATGTGAAGTCAAAGAAGACACACTGTCCCAACAAGTTTCTGAAGAAACATGTGTATAAAGCACAGCGAATGCAGGAAGTGGAGCAATATTCTTGGCGTGATTCTCTTGGAAAAAGAAACTTACTTTACAGGGGTATCAGGAATGAATCACACTCATCTTAACCCCGTTCAAACCGAAATCACCCTATTTGTGAATGAGAAAGAGGGTGCCACATCCACTCAGATTGTGGTAGAAGACAGTAATGTGCCATGGCAATTTGTGCTTTAATTTGTATGTCTTCTGAGCTGTGCCACGTAGCTTTCCCATTAGATGACAATGGCTACGTTTAGCACACGCACCCAGCAATCATTATCATCGACATTGATCACTAGGTGGAGTTTTCACTTCTCAATACAGTGGCAGCCCATAAATATAATCATCAACTGCCTGCTTGTACAAAGCGTCATTCGCTGTTGCGACAGATGCCATCAACTTCCCACGCAAGTTGCTCGACCTCAGTTAGGAACCATGTTGCACGATTATCCCTGATGTAGGATTCGAATTTGTTGCGAATGGACTCATATGAGCATACAACCTGATATGCTGCTACATATGGTACATGTTGTTCTGCGAAGGTAGTATTGGATGCAGTGGAGCTAGGAGGCAATCACAATCGGTGCATATGATGAAAGGACATCACTCCTGGTGGTAGGCATTCTTTAACTTGAAGAACTTTTTGTCCTCAGTAGGTATTTCAACATTAGCGGATCCTGGCTCAAGTAATGAATGGTGTGTCGTTGAAGAGTCTCACTCTTGGTAAAAGAGTTGAGGCATCTATGGCAAAAACTTCGTTTATGTTCGTTTTTACTCAGTTGGGAGGAAATTAGATGGGACTTGCTTTAGATACACACATAGTGTTGCTGCTCACCTTTGGAGAATAGCAACAAATCTACATGTTTGGGATCGTGACCGGCTATTTTGAAGAGCAGAGGGTTCCAACTAAGGCCCTGGAGTTTTACAGATGCCTTTGAAGCTATAACGATCGCATCAGATGTTTCATATTTACTTATACGCTGGGATGTTTCGCGTAATTTCAACCACTAGCCAGAAGTGACAATGGGAAGCAATATTCATCCCTCTTATGTAGATTTTAGACGTACCTGTATAGCAGCAATGTCTTTTGAAAGAGGGATGGAAATGGTCCCCTTCAGTAAATTCCTCATAGACATGTGAATATATATCGAAGTGAAGAACTTTCTGAGTCCCTTACCCGACCCTCTTTCCTGCATGTTGGAAAAACGGCTGAGTAGGACACTCTCGACAAAAGTTCCTTACGTCTCTGAATTGCCCCAGAGTATCACGCCAGTTCTCGCCCAGATTTGCACAATGCTCTTCTCCTTGCTAATATAAGTGCTCTTTTTTGGATGGGTGTTACATATAAAGGCAGGATACTGCGGGTCAGTGACAATTTCGAAGAGCATACTTTCAGAATACCCTGACAGGCATAAAAATAAATTTCAGGATGTCAGAAGCCTGCATTCGAGTTGCGAATACAGGCTTGTGAGATCTTGTTTGCAGAAGTGTCAGCAAGTGCAGAATAGTTCATTGTGGCTGCAAGACGTATTTCGTGATACAAACAGAGCAGGTAGGGTTACTGCTTCTGCTAGGCTGAGAGAGATATTGAAATAATGTCCGATGCTGCGAACGTCCATGACTCTTGCTGCATCTGAAAATGAGATGGTGTATCAGCCCCTACCTTATTGATAAGGACAGACCCGACTGTAGTTCTGTTTCGGATGCAGTGAAACCGCCATCGACAAATGCACTGGGGTGAGGAATGCATCATAGTCAGGTCAGGTGGTGGAGCAGATGCAGTACAAACCCGATAAGTTTCCTTGATGACCTGGCATGGGGCGATTAATGCATCACCACCTTTTCAGGTCATTGAGTAGTTGCTACAGGCGCAATTCCGGGTCTGTGCACATTCGTCACTTCTGCAACAGAAGAAGAAGGAGAAGAAGAAATTAATTATCAGAATGCAGCTATAACAAGCAAACACAAACATGGAAAAAAGAACAAAAGTAATTTTCTTAAATACGTATCTGTAAGATCACTGGAGTCAGTTCGTGATCGCTTATTAGGTCGTAATCAACCATCACTTCCATTATGGCGTTTCAACACTGCTGATACTTTTGGCACTGTTGATCTTGTTAGGAAGTCTCAGACTGGAATGACTTCTTGCTCTGGAACAGGTCGTATTTGTAGAACAAAATTACACTCTCTTGCTCATTTCAACCAATAGAAAACAAGTACTTTGTGTCTAGTCACATGGTTGTAGGCAGGATAGCGGCTGTTCGTTTCTTTGACCCGCCAGGTTAGCCGAGAGCGCTAATGCGCTGCTTCCTGGACTCGGGTAGGCGCGCCGGCTCCGGATCGAATCCGCCCGGCGGCTTGACGACGGAGGCCGCTGTGCCGACCAGCCTGGATGTGGTTTTTAGGCGGTTTTCCACATCACACTAGGTGAATACCGGGCTGGTCCCCACGTTCTGCCCCACATATCTTATATGTAACTGTACAAGTGTGTATGTGTTCTTATTGCTTACATAACCATGTGTGGGCTGCAAGTTATTACCCTATAACTATGATACATAGTTTCTAAACAGCCAATGTATCTACAAACTATACTTCTTCCAAATGGCAATATGCATACAACTAATTGCCAAAGACAATGCTACTATACATGCAAGTATGAGTACATGAATTGCTGTGGAAGTAGAGGAATGACATCATTTAATTGTAAACACACACATGACTCAGTTACACCATTTTCTAGGAGGGCTTCCCAAGAGAGCCCCCACTCTACTTCACAGATCCTACAGGTATGTATTTAAGGTGATTTTTTCCCATGTCTGCATGTATTCACTACAGTTGCATCTCATGTTTAATTTCTGGTTCTTCCTCTTCTGTTGCAGATGAGATGGATGGGTGAGAATTGGGAATTGTCTAACTGCTCCACAATCTGACAAGTCCATGATGTGTTTGTTGCCCCATCCTGGTTTACTGACATGTATTCACTGCACCTGCAAACATCACTGCAGTCTGATCTGCCATCACCACCATGGTATGGGCTGATGACACCAAGTCATTTGCCAATGCAGCCATGTCTGGACAATCTCACAGTCATCATGGACCTTTTTTTCTAGACACACTAGATGATAATATTGCGATAGATACACAAGATATGATTTTACAAGTCATCACTGCAAATAACGATGTCACGAGGGGCTCTCAGACATATCTGGACACCACTAACATAGAACACGTTAGAAATACTGTAACCTCCTTCATATTTTTTTTTATCATGCATGATACTTATCAACTTTATTGTGGCCAACTTTATTATGACACAAAGTCCACGCCTACTACAGTAGTACAAGTTTATATGCCAACTAGCTCTGCAGACGATGACGAAATTGATGAAATGTATGATGAGATAAATGAAATTATTCAGGTAGTGAAGTGAGACGAAAATTTAATAGTCATGGGTGACTGGAATTCAACAGTGGGAAAAGGAAGAGAAGGAAACGTAGTAGGGGAATATGGATTAGGGCTAAGAAATGAAAGAGGAAGCCGCCTGGTAGAATTTGGCACAGAGCACAACTTAATCAAGGCTAACACTTGGTTCAAGAATCATGAAAGAAGGTTGTATACATGGAAGAGCCCTGGAGATACTAAAAGGTTTCAGATAGATTTAGCAACCAGGTTTTAAATTGTAAGACATTTCCAGGGGCAGATGTGGACTCTGACCACAATCTGTTGGTTATGAACTGTAGATTAAAACTGAAGAAACTGCAAAAAGGTGAGAATTTAAGGACATGGGACCTGGATAAACTGAAAGAACCAGAGGTTGTACAGAGTTTCAGGGAGAGCATAAGGGAACAATTGACAGGAATGGGGGAAAGAAAAACAGTAGAAGAAGAATGGGTAGCTTTCAGGGATGAAATAGTGAAGGCACCAGAGGATAAAGTAGGTAAAAAGACGAGGGCTAGTAGAAATCCTTGGGTAACAGCAGAGATACTGAATTTAATTGATGAAAGGAGACAATACAAAAATGCAGAAAATGAAGCAGGCAAAAAGGAATACAAACGTCTCAAAAATGAGATCGACAGGAAGTGCAAAATGGCTAAGCAGGGATAAATGTAAGGGTGTAGAGGCTTATCTCTCGAGGGCGAAGATAGGTACTGCCTACAGGAAAATTAAAGAGACCTTTGGAGAAAAGAGAACCACTTGTATGAATATCAAGAGCTCAGATGGAAACCCACTTCTAAGCAAAGAAGGGAAAGCAGAAAGGCGGAAGGAGTATACACAGGGTCTATACAGGGGCGATGTTCTTGAGGACAATATTATGGAAATGGAAGAGGATGTAGATGAAGATGAAATGGGAGATATGATACTGCGTGAAGAGTTTGACAGAGCACTGAAAGACCTAAGTCGAAACAAGGCCCCGGGAGTAGACAACATTCCATTAGAACCACTGACAGCAGTGGGAGAGCCAGTCGTGACAAAACACAACCATCTGGGGAACAAGATGTATGACACAGGCAAAATTCCCTCAGACTTCAAGAAGAATATAATAATTCCAATACCAAAGAAAGCAGGTGTTGACAGATGTGAAAATTACCGAACTATCAGTTTAATAAGTGACAGCTGCAAAATACTAACGCGAATTCTTTACATACGAATGGAAAAACTGGTAGAAGCCGACCTCGTGGAAGTTCAGTTTGGATTCCGTAGAAATGTTGGAACATGTGAGGCAATACTGACCGTACGACTTATCTTAGAATGAAGATTAAGGAAAGGCAAACCTACGTTTCTAGCATTTGTAGACTTAGAGATAGCTTTTAACAATGTTGACTGGAATACTCTCTTTCAAATTCTGAAGGTGGCAGGGGTAAAATACAGGGAGCGAAAGGCTATTTACAATTTGTACAGAAACCAGATGGCAATTATAAGAGTCGAGGGACATGAAAGGGAAGCAGTGGTTGGGAAGGGAGTGAGACAGGTTGGTAGCCTCTCCCCGATGCTATTCAATCTGTATATTGAGCAAGCAGTAAAGGAAACAAAAGAAAAATTCGGAGTAGGAATTAAAATCTGTGGAGAAGAAATAAAAACTTCGAGGTTCGCCGATGACATTGTAATTCTGTCAGAGACAGCAAAGGACCTGGAAGAGCAGCTGAACGGAATGGACAGTGTCTTGAAAGGAGGATATAAGATGAACATCAACAAAAGCAAAACGATAATAATGGAATGTAGTCGAACTAAATCGGGTGATGCTACGGGAATTAGATTAGGAAATGAGACGCTGCAAGTAGTAAAGGAGTTTTGCGATTTGGGGAGCAAAATAACTGATGATGGTCGAAGTAGAGAGGATATAAAATGTAGACTGGCAATGGCAAGGAAAGCGTTTCTGAAGAAGAGAAATTTGTTAACATCGAGTATTGATATAAGTGTCAGGAAGTCGTAACATGGATGATAAATAGTTTAGACAAGAAGAGAATAGAAGCTTTCGAAATGTGGTTCTACAGAAGAGTGCTGAAGATTAGATGGGTAGATCACATAACTAATGAGGAGGTATTGAATAGAATTGGGGAGAAGAGGAGTTTGTGGCACAACTTGACTCGAAGAAGGGATGGGTTCTGAGGCATCAAGGGATCACCAATTTAGTATTAGAGGGCAGCGTGGAGGGTAAAAATCGTAGAGGGAGACCAAGAGATGAATACACTAAGCAGATTCAGAAGGATGTAGGCTGCAGTAGGTACTGGGAGATGAAGAAGCTTGCACAGGATAGAATAGCATGGAGAGCTGCATCAAACCAGTCTCAGGACTGCAGACCACAAAAACAACAACTTATCGACTAGTTTTCTTTCTTTGCAGATGAGACGGAAGCCACATTCGGATGCAGGCTAGCACCTGCAACTGCACCACCAGACTATACTATGATGCATTCGTCACCCCAGCACAGTTCATTGACAAAATACTCACTGTGCCTGCAAAAACCACTGCAGTCAGTTCTGTCGTCATCAACGTGTTATGGGCTGATGCTACCAGCTCGTTTATTGACACAGCTGTGCCATGGACTGTCTCAAAATCGTAATGGACCTTCACAGCATCAGACGTCACTTCAACATCACTCTCGACCTAGCCTCAGAAGAACCCCTGCCCACTCATTTACGGATCACCAAGCAAGGCTGCATTGGACTACTCCATGGTTGCTGACGCTTTTGGGGACACGATTGTGCAAGCCCATATTTATAACTCGAATGCAGGCTACTGAGATTCTGCAACTTATTTTGATGCTTGTCTTGGTGTTTTGGAAAGTATTCTCCACGAAACTGTCAATGATAGTTGTTATAAGTGACATATGAATAACTGGATTTGATGGAGAGAGTCCACGAAACCACATTGCCCCACATAACCTCATTCTTCACTGAACTAACAGTCACTGCTATAACGGATGGAGAGTATGAGAACACTCTGAATGTTTGCCAGGAGTCTGGCATCCATGCAAGAGCACCATCGTACACACACTTGTAGACATATTCGAGAAATTCGAGAGTGTAAGCCTGGGAACATACTCTCTGTACCTTGCCTGCAATTAGCACAGCACCAGGGCTTTTATGGCATGCAATGTAAAGAAGACGTGTTAGTATCAAACCGTTAATCGATGTCGACATGCTACTTTTCTTCAACTGCAGGATCCGCAGAGTACTTTGCCAGTGTGTGTACAGGATGTGAAGTCAAATAACCGCAAAACAGTGAAAAGGAGTGCACTCCATCTGAAGATTTAAGTTACATCCTTTATTTGGACGTAAACAACCTCTATGTGTATGCCATGCTGCGAAGTGAACCAATTGGGGGGTTCCAGTATATATCAAAAGGAGAAAGATCCTTGCTGTGGCTCTGGATACTGGTGAGGGATACATTCCAGAGGTAGAACTGGCACATCCCACCCATTTGCAAGATTTGCACAGTGATTTGCCTCTGTGTCCCGAATGCCTATTCCCGCCAAGTGTTGTCGTCCTAAATCTGTTGACAATGATGAGGCAGTAGTTATAAAGGATTATAAGGGGACTGGGAGCTCAAGTCTTGTTGGTACAGGGGGGAGGGGAGGATTTACCACCATTGTAGCGTGCTCCTATCGGTCCATTGTCTTCCAACCAAATTTGTATCACATGACCAGTATCTAGTTACGTCGTGACCCAGCCCACTTGCCTAATGTGTGTGGGTAGTGTAGGCGTTTCCCTGGGTGACTTTGAATGTGACTCACACATTTGCCTAATGTGTTGTATGTATACTCTGTTCATCATAAAAATAAACCTGACGTAAACAAACACAAACGCGATGATTGGACAGAAGCCGTGGCACACGTACACTAGTGATGTTACTCTCTTGAACGTAGGTCCCACTTATGTATTAGATATCTTATTACTAAGTTAATTTAAATTAAACTTCAAGATATTCTGATATACTAACAGACATTAACGTTTTTCTTAATCACGCTTTAGCTATGTAGTTTTTATTTAAAAACCGTGAGAGTCACAGTCATTGTACTGTTGTGCACTGATTGTCGCGCTGTTAATACGCAATATGAAAGTGTCTGAGGCTGCGCCGGCCGCGGTGGTCTAGCGGTTCTAGGCGCTCAGTCCGGAACCGCGCGACTGCTACGGTCGCAGGTTCGAATCCTGCCTCGGGCGTGGATGTGTGTGATGTCCTTAGGTTAGTTAGGTTTAAGTAGTTCTAAGTTCTAGGGGACTGATGGCCACAGATGTTAAGTCCCATAGTGCTCAGAGCCATTTGAGGCTGCTTCCTGCTCCATAGTGAAACACGCGTGTAGAACACGGTTAAAAAGTGTCAAGAAATAGGTTATTCTTAATGTTTTTCATTAATTTACAGAAAAATGTCGGATCTGAATTTTTCTGATGAACTGTATTTCGTACAGTTGATATCAAATATACATTGGATGTATAGCGGAATCGGTAGCGTAATAGACTGGTAATCCAGTGCGGTTAATGGAACGCTTGTTCTGGTCTCGCCTTGGTCATACTTTTTTTCGTTCAATACCTACATCCCGTAATTGTAAAATTCGTCATCACTTTTTATGAATAATGCACGTCTGCTTGTTTCTGATTATACGTTGCATCGAAATTCCTGTTTCCATTTCAAATATAAATTCTAAATTGTTGGTAATGTGGTAGAGTTTATGACGGAATTAAAGAGCGAGGTGACGCAGTGGTAAGGAGGGCGGCGATTCTAATCTCCATCCAGTCATTCTACTTCGGTTTTCCGTGATTACCCTAAATCGCTTAAGGCGAATGCCGGGATGGTCCCATAGAAAGAGCACTGTTATTTCCCTTCCCGGCCTTCCACAATCCGACCTAGTGCTCCATCACTAATGACCTCGTTATCGACGGGGCTTCAAGTCCTAATCTCTATTTCGAAAAGCTCTCGTGCTTCGAAACGTGTGGTAGCGTACCGCGACGTTTCGGCCAGTATGATACTCATCAACTTGCTGCGAAGTGTTGAAGGTTTTTTTCCATTTCTGGGGAAAGTGGGAGGACCGGTTGAGATCTCACAAGCTCATTGAAGTCTATGTTCTTACAAGGTGACCATCAGACCTGTTAATCACGGATTTTGATGAGTATTAGGTATGTTGTGGAGGGCTTGTCATAAGTACCTAACTAGCGTCCTTTTTGCGACGGCCACTAGCTCCCGAGAAAGTCAATGTCGAAGTTTTCTGTGAACCTTCAGTATTCTTAACGTCAAATTTGTATACATGGAGCGGGCGTAGTGAAAGGGCAGAAATTTATAGCTACCACGCTGGCGGGACGTGTTCAGGCCCTGCCCCCTTGCTTTTTTCCCTTTGTTCAGTTTCATCGTACAGAATATAACTAAATAGTGTAGGTCATGAAAAATTTGTCACTTTCGCCGTAGTAATTTCACTAATTAATTAATTATTACAGCACACTTTCTTCAAATGTACATTCCGTTTGTGATTCGTGATTAAAATCCAAATATATGGACAGTTCCAAACAGTTATCAACGATGGATAAAATGTTAACAGCTGCGGATGAATTCTAAATACAGGCGACAGCACTCATCTCAAGCGTTGACCTCAGTTATGTAATTAAAATCGATCAAACCGGCTGCCAGTACCAACTGACGTAAAATAACCCCTTGCGGAACATCGAGCGGAAACCAATTTCAACAAGATTAGTCCATTCGTTCACAGCACAGTATAATAAAACTGCGCTAGGAAACATACTCCCTTATGTCTTCTTATGTGTGCATATTTTGGAAATTTGGTCGGACTGTTAAAAAAAAAAAAGTTGACGACCTGACTTGTAAATTAAAAAATGTCGTTGTGATCTACACGAAATCAGGGAAGTTCACTTACTCCACTTTGCCATCCCTGTGCTGTTTATTTTTACAGGCAGATTTAAATTTTCACGGAAAAGATTCAAAACGCTCCCGACTTCCTGAAGACTAATAGAGAAGGCATTTCGAGGGAAAATTTGATAAAGATACATTCGTTAATACTGCACCAGTGAAGTGCACCTGCTTTCTCAGAAATGATCAAATAAGCGTGGTTCCATCGAAGTTTATCGGACAAAGACTAGTCTCTTGGAATTTAAGCGATCTGTGTTTTCCGGTATCGCTTCTGAAAAATCCGCGTGACTGGAAGGCAATACCTTTCAATAAATGTGTGTGGTGCTCTACGAATTCGTGATTCGTGTGCGTCTGCGATAAATACCATCTGGAACTCTGTTATAGCACAGTAAGCGCTGCAAACGATAGTGAGTAAGACAATTCTGTGATCTATTCGATACCAAGCGGAACACGCTTTTGAAGAAAATGGGCTGCAATGATTGCTATTTCTATAAAAGTACTACGGCGAAAATTTCTATTTTTTTAAATTTTGCATGACATATGCTATTTAATGATATTCTGTACTACGAAATTAAAAAATGAAAAGCAAGAAACCTAACGGGCAGGGCTTGAACCGCCAGCATCGTTACTCCTACACTATGCTCTTTCCGTCGAAACATATTAACGTTCCGGATATAGGAGGTTGGCAGAAAAGTTCATTAGCGATTTTCTGGGAAAGCAGGGGCATGAAAAGCCACTAGCCAGGTACTCAGGGCAGGTCCCTCTGCAGTATACCTAAAACTCATCAAAATCCGTGATTATCAGGTCTTATGATCCCTAGTTTACTTTCATTTCTTACAATCTTATTACAATATGTAACGTAATTTTAGTTATATTTAAACTGTACATGATATCTGTTAACAGCTTCCGGCCCTGCTTTTCAAAGCGCCTTAACAGCTAATTTCTTAATCTGAACCTGAAGTTGTTTACCTGGAAATGTGTACAGGATATGCAGTGATGGTTCACATTTTTTAACTGTGTTTCTTATCGTCTATTCTTTTAATCTAAATTTAATTGTAAGTACATGTTTGATTGTTATGTTACGTCTTTTCTCTCAATTTTACATGGTTCAGGGTTGCTTCAGTACCGTTTCTCTTGTAGTTAGGGTTACATCTGTGTGTTATCCTGTACCTAGTTTCTACTCTCTTGGATGAATTAGCTTATATTGTGTTCTAGGCAGATGCCTCGCAGGTAATCGTATGTATTTATTGTTTCAGTCCTCTTGGGTGTACTCGTCTGTATTTATTGGGGCCAGGCGTGGTGAGATGGTGGTGTCTATTATTATGTCAACATCGTCACTTGTGTCTTCGTATTCTTCGTTTGTATTCTTGAACATAACTAAGGGAGAGTGAACATATTTATGTTTGGGTTCGGTCGTGTGTAGAGGTCTATTCGTCAGTATGTTTCTTGTCTGGTCTTTTTCTTAGTGACGACTATATCTGACACGAGGTCTGGTCAGTCTGGTTTGTAAGGGGATGACTTTTGCTGCAGTATACACTTTTTTTTAAGCAATTTTCATTCCCAACCATTAGGGCGATGGGCAGGCTACTTTAGTACTTGCTATGCACATCTTCACCAATGAGGAAACAACAATTGATATGTCTTTATTACATTTATTAGCTTGCAAAAATTGCTCTTCATTCATACTGAGCATCTTAATGTGCATCTTTAGTATTACTATAGCTTGAACACAGATATTTTTGGTTTGGTGTTTACAATATAGCGAATTTCATATTCATTGTCATTATAATTGTAATTCTCTGATAGGCAAGAGGTGTTTGGAAATAATGAAAAATCAAGGGTGTGATGTTAAAAATTATAAGGAACATAGTGAAATAAAATAAGCATAAAGAACATAAAAAAGCATGAATATAATAAGTGGTGAGTAGATAACAAAATTTTTGTGGTAACCGTAATGAATTGGATGAGTTGAAGACATTCAAAAAGGTTTAATAGAAAGGGAAGGAACGAAATGGGGGTGTGGGTGTGAGACATAATTGAAACCATTTAAATTAAACAGAACAGACTGATACAGGTGATTAGATATGTCTGAGGCTTGTGTAGGAAGAATTCATCATTTACAGTTTTCAAGTTGTAGTGTGATATATACAATGAACTTGTGTATTTACAAGTGGGGTTCACCTGGTAAGGTAGCAGAAGACGGGCGTTTGAGTGTGTGTGTGTGTGTGTGTGTGTGTGTTTGTGTTGTGTGTGTGTGTGTGTTTGTTGAGTAACAGTGGCTGTGCTTGTTTAGCTTAGATGTGTTGTTGTGTCTTGTATTCTTGTTTTGCTATTTGATGCTGTGGTGTGATAGTGTCATTAGTGTGGGGTTCCATGGTTGGAGCTAGGTCTGTGAATATTCTGGACGTATTTTGGGCTACTGTACGTGCATCACTGACATTTGAACTGTGGGTATCAGTTTGTGTGTGGTCTGGTCGTTAGTACGCCTCCCATGTCTGATCGTTTTGTCGTTCACGAAGTCGTGAAGTTCATTGCTTGGTGTCATTTGTGGAAGTCTTGCGAAATTACGGAGCAGTCGTCTTTCTGTCTGATACACTCGCTCAGCCACTGCATTTGATATCCCCGCTAGCGGGACACTGGCGTGTTCTAGAACAGATTGGATGAAAGTCTTGTATGTGTGAATTTCTCTTTCACCACTACAGCCGTCAAAGCATCCCTGTACACAAGTACAGTACAGTACTAGTTCATGTCGTTTCCTTGCCTTGTCTAGAAGGTAGTTTTGATGCATGCACCAGTTCATATGTTTGTCAAGGAAGACGCCGAGATAACTGGCAGTGTTGGCAAGCCTAAGCAGCGCGTTCCAGAGCGTCAGACGTATGTCTTGTCATTTTGCTGTCTCTTCTTCTGATGCCCTCCCTCCACCTGGCATGGCGAGGGATGTGGTGCTGTGGTGGGGACAGGGGCAGCAGGCGGGCCAAGGTTGCGCTACAGTCTCTGCGTCAGCATTCCCAATGCGTCTTGCATGCCTCTTACCTTTCTTTCTTTGGGGCAACTCCTTGTATCCATTGAATTGTGTTGTCACACAAATTCAAAATATTAATGTTCAAGCTTTCTATAGTTAACTTATTGCAATTAAATGAAATTTTCATCTTTGGTTTGTTTACTCAACCCAGAAACCCTTCTCCGCAGGAGCCATGGAATATGACTAATGCAACCTAATAGTCGTCGCGTCGACCTCTTCTTACTGGTACTATTGTCTAGCCATACCGCTTTGTTTCCTTCTCACCTGAGAATAAGACAAACTTTCTCGTGCATTTTGTGAATGTTAGTGTTAAACCACGGACAGTCTTTGGTGCAATCCATCACCTTAAAAAATGGTTCAAATGGCTCTGAGCACTATGGGACTCAACTGCTGTGGTCATAAGTCCCCTAGAACTTAGAACTACTTAAACCTAACTAACCTAAGGACATCACACACACCCATGCCCGAGGCAGGATTCGAACCTGCGACCGTACCAGTCCCGCGGTTCCGGACTGCAGCGCCAGAACCGCTAGACCACCGCGGCCGGCTCCATCACCTTACTTTGCCTTTGTTGCCAAGGTCTCTAACGCATGCCTGTGTGGTGTATTCCACTCAGAGATAAACCAGTTGGAATCCTCGTGGTGGCAAATTTTCACTGCCAGTCTTAAGCTGGCAAGGGGAAGAGGAGTGGTGGCGTAAAGTTCATGTTTACTAACCTTGTGTCAATGTCCACTCCATAACTGAACTGACTGCCACAGTTTTCCTATCCCAGGCGGCCTCAATGAAAGGAGCTTGCCCAATTAGTGGGTGAGAAAAATATTTATCGCCCATCAGGAACTCATGTTATTATTCTACTCAGTATCAGACCGTGGGAAGGCATGGACTATGACCCTTCTTGCAGAGAGCCACTGATTTGGATGGATATTTGGGGAAGAAATCACATCACAAATAAAAGAGTTAGAAACTAGCACAAAGAGATATATTCTGAAATTATCGCAGAACAACGTATCCTTAACCGAGGGCAGCCCAACTGGCACAGAAGCATTCACATACTGGCGTATGGAAACAGTATTCACCCACAGCTACACAAATGTAACTGAGAACACTTCGAAGAGAGAATACTGAACATAAGAACTAGGTTTCAGCAACAGAAGCAGGGATGGCAGAATTTGGTGAATCCAGCAGCATGACTGGCACTGCTGCTCCCCCATACTATTGTGAAATACTTGCGATCGCCAAACAACCGAAGCGGCGATCAAATCCGAACATCATTATTAGACTGTGCCCGAAGTCACGAACTGATATTCCTTACCGTTGCATGACAGAGCGTACCTGTGGACAATAGATGGTCGAGACAGTGGCAGTATTGGGGCAAGGCTCGTGCCACCCCACTCTCCATTGTTGCCAGATGTATCCAAGATGGCGGCGATGACGTCATTCAAGATGGCGGTGTGTAGACTTGGTGACAGTGCATGACATCATCCAAGATGGCGGCAATGACGTCAGCTGAAGACGCAAGAACCGTTATCCAAGATGGCGGCTTTTGGTGGGTAGTGCCACGCCCCCTGCACTGCCACACCCCACTGGTGGGAAGTAAAAATTCTATCAGGACAATGCAACCTCTACTAACCTAAGAAAAATGGTGGGAAAGAAAGGGCAGTTGGGCTACCTCCAGTAACCCAAGTCATCCAACTGCCACCTCATCCCAGGAACTGGTGTGAAGTTTGAATTTTGGTTGTGAAGAAAGGTCACTTGGGCTATCTCTACTAACCTAAGGAAATGGCGGGAAAGAAAGTGCATTTGGACTACCTCCACTAACCTAAGTCATTTGACCACCACCTCTTCCTAGGGATTATTGGGAAAAGGACCCAGTCTGCACTGCGCTGCTGAAGAGAGGAAGGACTGTACTTTATTTATTATGTGACAATTTATTTAAGGGCGGATTCTGAGAGATAGTATATTTTTCACAGTGATACAGAGCACACGCTCTGACATGCCACACAGCCTACAGATCTGCAAACCACTCGTAAATAATGTGGGATTGATTCCAAATCATAGACATCATTTCTAGCAGATAACGTAACACTAGTGATCTGAAAAGCTAGTACACATTTCTTACGACCTCAGTCAGCATTTTTACATAGATATAAATTGACCGAATATACAACGAAATGTGGGGAAACTGAGGAAGTACTTGCGTATCTGCTGGTTCATGCAGAATAATTTCTACAAGGGAACAAGTATGTGGCAGCAAGAGAAATCCGAGAAAACGACGACATGGAAGTGAAGGGAATCAGGGAAGCAGTCAATTTTTTTCAGCTGAGGTAGCATTATACTGTATGTCTATTGAGGCACCAGTGATACACTAGAGTTGACTACTGTATCTGATGCTTTTCAGAAAGACAGAGAACCATACACCTCTAAACTTACTTGCATCTGTGTTAAAGGATAATAGAGAGTAGGCGGCGTGATAAATTGAGATGGAGCTGTAATGAGGTACGATTTAATAGTGGACTGATGATGCATTCTAGAGAGGGGGAAGTTGCTGTAGGTCAATTTTTCCACTGTTCTGTCAGGATGCATCAGTCACGTGACATAGCCTGCATTCGACTCGTATACAGCTACGTGTTCTGTATGTGATTTAAAGCACTGTCTACTTGCTATCGTTAATGGTAAACCTGTCGGTCATCAGAGGACTTCCATCTCACGTGTGATGAAATGTGACACATTCCTCTAAACGAATTTAGATTTATGCGATGTACCCCATCCTCCTGTGGCATCTTGGGTGTAAAATCGAGACTTCAGCTTCACTAGTAAGTTAGCTATAGATGCTTATGAGGCACTGCAATCCCCGTGTATACATTTCCGTGACAGATGTGCTGTTTACAGAGTTAGTGGCGGAATGACTTGAAATTTTCACATGTGGACGCTGTTGCTATGCGTTTAACTGTTTCCTTATAATAGGTATTCGCCGTTACTAACGATCATTTTGTATAGGGCTGATGGAGGCATAGTATAATTTCGAAACTGTGATTGGATGTGAACTGTGGGCGCTATACATCTCCAGAAAGCTATACTGTACTCGTATCACAAAGAGCCAATGTTTTAAGGAAGTAGTTTTTTCATTTCACCGTTAAATAACATTGTTTCTCGTAGAGAAATCGGGTAGAAGGATGTATGTCATCCACATGAAATATATTTCCTACAGTGGAATATTAACAGCGCAACATTCCATACGACTGATAGGTCAGAAACGCAAGTGATCTAGCATTATAACCCCTTTTAAGTGCAGAACGTAGTAGCCTTAGGAGTGCGTGTGTTTATGTTCTCTCTTCCTTCCAGGAACTGATCGTAGACCCTAGAACAATACTTTAGAGTTGATAGCTTTTTTGATTTACATAAAAATGCGTCGAACTCCATCCATCTGGAGCTCTATTGTGCAAAAAAAATCATCCGTATTTGGTTCTTCTTAACCATCTGCTATTACATGACGCCACTTTGAAATCTGCTACTATACATAGATAAGGAGTGCTAACCTCCTCGACATTGGCACATCTCGAGCAATCTTGTGCACTTGGATGGTTGAGGTCTCTGCAAGCTCCATTCATTCACGAGACATGGAGTGTAGCGGCCTACTTCTGGTCGATTGCAGATTAAATCGGTAACGTTGCTGCAAAGCGGTTTGTTCAATGACAGTGTGAGGAGGGTCTTTCACCCTGAGACAACGAGAATGCTCTGTGACTCCCTTATGGAGAGAGATAGATCGTAAATTAAGCACTATGCTCGAGTTGTTAGAAATATGTAGAGCACTGTCTGATATACTTTGATGGTGTATGCGTTTGAGAATTAACAATGAATGGATGTACTGCACAGTCATCTTTACACGTACACAATGATACTCGCAAAGTGGAGAAGGGGTGGTTTAGCTATGATACTGAAAGAGGGAAACATGCTGTCGCATTTTCGAATAACTTCCGGGAATTCAGCCAGGTAACACCCCACCATTTTCAAGGCAAACTGCAATGGCAGGCGACGTACATGCAAATTTAAAACCTTGGTTCTTGGACTGATGCAGGAGAGATAACACATACACTGAACACTAGTGCCACCAAAGGTGACCAAAGTCAGAGCTATCGATAGTGATACTACGAACTCGCAGGTGAGGTAGCACTGACTCTGTCCCTCTGGTTTTTGACAAGGGAGAGAGCCGGATTCCAGAGTTTAAACAAAAACCTCCATCCCAGTTAACGAGGTTGCTCGCTAATTTAATCTCAACTGCCTCCTTAATAACACTGTCATAATAGCTGGACGTGCATGCCAATATCTCGGTGTTACTATATAACATGGAGTGACCAGTATCCAAGCAATGTTCAGCAATAGCAGATCTACTTGACTGCTGTAATCGTATGTGCCGTTTATGCTCAGCACATCAGTCCTCCACAGTCCTGATAGTTTGACCAATATATGCCATGACACACCTACAAAGAATGCGATATACACCGGCCTTACACACGCTCCACCTTGCTAAAGTTTGGGGTTTGTAGAGAAATAATTTCCAGTCTACATCTTGGGAATTATGTTGCGCGAGCGATCAGTTGGATGCTGCCGTGTGCTTGATATCGACAAGTACCGCGAAAATGGTATAATATTATCGCAAACAACGCGAAAATACATATGTTCTTGTAATTCCAGAGTCCAGAGATGGGTGTAGAAAAGCAAGCAAGCAATCAGGTCCAGACCAGAAACAGTAACGTGTTTGTGCCGAGGGGAAGCTAGCCCAAATTATGTAGAACTGTTCTGAGAGTTACTTCGGTCCGCTGAGGTCGTTCTGGTCACCCCTGGGGAATGGATGACCGCCGATCTCGCAGGGAAATATCTAGTGCTGCATGGGCTACATATGACGCTGTCTGTATTTGCAGTATATGTACAAGTGATGTAAAAGGGATGATTTTGTATGGCACAGGATACGAATTATATGTTTACTACATCGAGACAGTAGGCAGTGATATATTGCTTGGTTGGAGACCGGTTGCACGCTCTAATATTCAAGCTCCTGTCCACAGTGGGAGAGCAGTGTAATTGAGTAAGAGTCTTTCTGTATTTGACGACATGTAGTGGTACTTTGCAAGGATTAATAGTCCATGCAGTATGGCAATCTGTGTAAAATAGGTTTTCACCTCTGAAAGTCCCATCTGCAGAAAGATGGACGGTGCTTCCACACCAGCGGCATCAGTAATTTGGAGGGAAAGTTCGGTAAGAGCCAATCATAATGCTCGATTCATTCACAAGACATCCTGTGTGCTGGGATATAGGAGTTTCTACATAGCAGTGAGAATGTTTGCGTATGTTGAAAGCAGGAAGGGTAACATGTGGTGGACAGGTAGCAAGAACACATTCGACATTATTCTGCGCTATTTTCGTAAACAGATTTTATTAGAAAAAAATGGCTCTGAGCACTATGGGAATTAACATCTGAGGTCATCAGTCCCCTAGAACTTAGAACTATTTAAACCTAACTAACCTAGGGACATCACACACATCCATGCCCAAGCCAGGATTCGAACCTGCGACCGTAGCAGTCGCGCGGAGATTCTATTAGAGCAAGAATTTCCGTGCATATAGGCCGAGACATCATGACAACTCCTACAACAGTACATGTTAAGTATTTCTGGGACACTATGCGATTTCCGAGAGTTTGCTATAGATACTGAGATTTATTCCAGAAACAGCCATCAAGAGGAGACATTACCTGTACATCGATCAGTGTCAGACTGTAGCTGCAATCTTTACAGTTAATTGTAGTTACACTGGTAAAATGTTCCTGGGTTCCAATATTCTTTGGAGTCTTTTATGTATTTGATGATCTGTAGACAACTTCTGTGGTGTTTAACTGTCAGCACAATTTAGCGATCTGTGCAAAACAATTTTACGGCTGAAAGTCTCGTCTACAGAAAACAATGGCGAAAGCATCGCTAGAAACAATGCACCCTGTGCTATTCTGGGAAGCATTGGAACATCTGTCTTGGCGCTGGACCGTACTGCAGCTATACGTCATCGCATCAGTGACAGTAAACACAAGTGCTGCCCAGAGGCGTTTTGCATATGGGACCAGTGTGAGCGCACTGTATAGCCGAAAATAGACCCAACTTTCACCTGCAGCAGCCTGTGAGTGATGGCTCGTGCTTGCCTGCATCCGGCTTTGGCTCACGGCGGCGTTTCCACTCTGCAAATAGGTCTTCACTCCCGTCTGGTCGCGTCAGCAACGGTGCCTAGGTGGTCATACATTTCTTGAGGAATTTCTCAGGTGTCAAGTATGTAAGGGATGTCGCCGCCTCATGCTTTCGGGCACCTGTGCATGGTTTGACAGCTGCCGATGCATCTCGACTTCTGGGAGCATGTGCGGCAACCTTCTGTGCGACCCAGTGGACAGGGGACTGCGGGCAGTGCTTGGGCATGTTGTTTGTGTGTCTGCAGACTGTTATTAAGGAGTAGTTTACAGGTCTGTGGGCTGTGTGTCGTGACCCCAAGGATGTCAGAGCACGTGTTTCATATCAGTGTAATAAATATACTATCTCAAATCCATCCCTAAATAAGTTGTTCCAAAATAAATAAAGTACACTCCTTCCTCTCACCAGCAGCAGAGTGCAGGCTGGGTCCTTTTCCCACCAATCAATAGGCAGAGGTGGTGGTTAGATGACTTGGGTTAGTGGAGGTAGGCCAATTTCCCTTTCTTTCCCGCCATTTTTCTTAGGTTAGTAGAGGTTGTATTGGCCTGATGGAATTTGAATTTCCCACCAGGTGGGTGTGGCAGGGGGAGGGGCGTGGCACCTTCCCGCCAAAAGCCGCCATCTGGAATAACTGTACTTGCATCATCAGCTGACACAATCTTGGATGATGTCATGTGCTGTTGCTAAGTCTACATGTCACCATCTTGGATGACGTCATGCCGCTTTCTTAGATATGTCTGGCAACAATGGAGAGTGGGGTGGTACCGGCCTTGCCCCAATATTGGCGGTTAGCGGACCTTCGAAGAAGACGTTCCAGAACGCGGCTGGGTACGATGCTCAGGGTTTTCGTTAGCTGCTCGGCACATCACAGTAGTGCCAACTTGCTGGATGGTTCAAGAAATGGTTCAAATGGCTCCAAGCACTATGGAAGTTAACATCGGACTTAGAACTACTTAAACCTAACTAACCTAAGGACATCACACACATCCATGCCTGAGGTAGGATTGAACCTGCGACCGTAGCAGCAGCGCGTTTCCGGACTGAAGCGACTAGAACCGCTCGGCCACAGCAGCCAGGTTGCTGGATTGTCAAACCGCTAGCTGTCACCCGCTGGTCCATAGAAATCGCCGCTTCATTTTGCACGAGAAATTTTCCTAGCCTGATGTAGCCCAGACCGTTGGGACGGCGGGCCTTTCTGGTTCGGGACGACGCCTCAAGACGAAGAAGACGCTCCGTTTGAACCCGAATCTTTTTGGCAGCCGCAGTCATTTCGATCAGTTTTTTAATTCCTCTCAAAATGACGGAAGCCGAGACATATTTACAGATTTTGGTTCCTCTATATATAGGTAGATATTATTACAAGGTTTCTTTTCTCTCTGTAATTATTTAGATGCCTTAATTCGCGGTTGACATGTAAATTATGGGCAAAGCAGAGGTTTGTTCCTCGTCATAAGGTCCAGAACCTGTCACCCGATTTTATATTCATTACTTCTCGACTCATCCTTTGTTTCCGGCCTTGTGCGGCCGCCTTCGCGTTCGTCACTACACGTGGCGTTCTTGAGAGGGTTCATATCACGATGTGTTAAAACTTGCCGCCTTCAAGAACTTTGTGTCTGAGGCAGGTCAGTTACTTATGGTACAGTGATCCCTCTCGTTTTCAAAATTCCGTTATCGTTCGTAAAAATATTTAGCCTCAGACACGAATGAGTCAATAGAAGGAATAAACGAAAAAGATAGTTGTTGCTCTGTCAGAAGTTGCACTTTTTTATTTCTTGATGGTGACTAGTTTGGGACACCTGTGTCTATTTTCATACCATCCGTATCGTAAGTGTGACAATACAGCCGATGGCCTAAGTAAAAAAACTGCCCTTGCATTGGTGATCAAAGCGACACTACGGCTGACTCACAACTGTAAACAGACCACATAGGACGAACATGAGAGAACTCAACTATAAAACAAGTTGCGGACCTAGTTTTCACCTGCAGCATGCTGAAAGTTCGTATACAGATGGAATGAACACTATTATTAAACCAACACAAACGAGAAATATGAGATATGTATAGAACAAGAATAGAGACAAACGCGTTCAAAGTAACTGTACTCTTTCGACATTAATTTTGGTCCTTTTCATTCGGACTTGTTAGCAAGAGCACTGAAAGAGAAAAGACGAACAAAATCGTAAGTATATCTCAAGGCTGCGTCTGTGTAACGACAATAAACACGTTCTTCTACAATATAGCACATTTACAACACGGATTAAATACAAAGCAAGACTAACAAAAGCTCTCACTTCCAACATTAAAAATTAAAAAGAGTGGATAGTATGAGCTTCCTATCGAAGACGAACAGTTCTTCAAAAATAAGAAAAACACTATTAAGCTTACTCGCGGAAAGAAGGATAAAATGGTACTGCACCAACACATGACTTGGGATTTAGCGTATGTGAGAGGGGGTGGATGGAAATTGCTTTGCGTGCTCACTTTGAGGGCGCACTGTGGCCTACAGATGTGTTTGGCATAGCACTACACAGTGGGCCAGAAGTAGGGGTGGCGGCCTTGTGCTTTGACAGGCGATAGCTGGGGCGGTACGAGGCGCAGCGCTCCCTGCTGTATGCTGTGGGGCTCGCCCACTGAGGCGAAGGGGCAAACGGGCCAGTCCCCGTGGCTAGTATCAAAGGGGTCAGCTGTTTGCTTGCCGGTCCGCCTCTTGCCTTCGGCAGACTTGCGAAGCCGCCCAATCTCACAACTGTAACAGGTGGACACTAGACAACTACCGGTCTTTCCAGGCACTCTGCCTTGGACGTGATTGCGTTTAACAGTCAGCCACCCCAGTCTGCTCGGATACTACAGGCTGTCCATAAAGTCTGGGTACGTAGCGAATTCTAATAAATAATAGTAAAGCACATTTTAGTCATTTTAATGATAATAAATAAGATTTTCAACACGATTTACATGCTTTTCGGTGTATAATTTGATGCACTTTGCAAGATTAAGGTGAACTCGATGAAACAGATCTGACTTGCCGTCGATTTTAGCACACTGACTGGTAATGCACTCTGTCGGGTGGTTTAAGTTTGCAATCTTCATCGGGTAAACTATCTCTTTTAGCATACACCAGAAAAAAAATCAACCACAGAAAGGTCTGGAAAACATGGCCTCTTCTCTCAATCCAGTGAGGAAAATTGTCATTCGACCAATCTCTAACAGCTACAGCAAAATGGGCAGGGGCCCCGTCCTGCTGAAACCAGTCTGGAAGTCCCTCACCCAAATGCTCTATTTGAGGCATAAATTTTTATGTCAGCATGTTCAATTGAATCTCACCAATTACATGTTCATCAAAGAAGAAAGATCCTAGCATATAAGCTTTCCACAAGCCACACAACACCATCACCTTTTGGCAACCCTGTTGTTTGGATGGAGTCATCCCATGTGGATTGCCTTGAGACCAGTATCAGAGATTTTGTCCGTTCACTTCACCACTGTAAGCTTAGGGACTGGTGACCTTAGAAGTTAAGTCCCATAAGATTTCACACACATTTGAACATTTTTTAAGTTTCCTATATTTCCTAAAAACGATGAGACGAAACGCTAATGGATAAACGCTTGTAAACGTGCAGATTCGTTTTCGGTTGAAAATGCTCGTGTCTGTTCAACATATGTTACTGATTCTGTTTGTGAAAGGGATTTGATAAGTGAACTGTTGAGTATTTCTTCGAAACGCAATTTGAAGATTGAAGCTGTTCCATTTCTAACCCTATCATCCTCCCGTGTTGATTTAGTGCGTAGTAGTGAGTCTAAGAATGAGAGAAATATTCGCTCACAAAAACGCAGCCACCGTAAAGAAGTAGGACATATTATGCAGGTATTATATTACCAACTAATGAAGAAATTACTACTAGACAAAACGTTAACCGTGAAAACAAACACTACTACGAATACGACAATGCCTGTCTATGCCAGCAATCAGAAATTATGCAAACATAAATAAAAGACCTAAGCACAATGTTTACGATGTAACGCTGAATTACTGAAATTAAACATGTTCAAAAAAATGATTCACGACTCTTTTCCTGTCAATAACAAGCGGTTATGAAAGAACGATATGCTTAGTGGTCTATGTGATCTAAGCCTTTGTGAGCCCCTTCCCCCAGACAAAAAAGCACTGGCCTCCGAGATGGTTAAAGAGGTTGACGCTCTTCAGAGGCTTTACATTAACATTCCACTGACCACAGAGATAGCTTACTAATAAAGCTTAACAATAATAACAATAATAATAATACACTGAAACATGGAAAATCATGATTACATTCATAGCTGTGTATGAGTTAAACCTGTGTGCTCCGTGTGTCTGAGAAGCTTAACAATGCAGTACGGCGTGGCGATAGTGTCCACGGCGACGTCATAGCTCAGAGCCTGCATGCGCGTGACTCTTACCGTGCACTTAACTATCCGTCATTTTTTCTCTTTTCCATCGCTCCTTAGTTGCATCAAAATTCGTGGAAGTACGTTCCGTCTATGCAGTTAATTGAAGGCAGTTTGCTTATTTCCGTAAGCTTTCGCTTCTTCTATTTGTGAAGCATCTTCAGTGGCCTCTAATACATGTTCCTTTTTTACATATAATAAATGTATTACGCAGTAGCTACAATATGTTCCTATGTTGCAGTTTGGAGTGATTTTTTTCTTCTTCTTTAGGTTAGAATCAACTTTTGTAGAACAGATTTCGTGATGTGAAACTATAGTTCGGTTTTACGATTTCCAGCGCTGTTAGGCCATGTATGTGGTCCTGGAGATGTGTTCATTAGTCTCCACGCTCCAGCTGGCCGATTTCCGGCGTTCTTTCACCCTCATTTGATTCAACACATCACATACATCACTTGCGTTTTACATTTTGTATTCAACATGTGTGTGATTTGGGTGTGTAGTGTTGTCAACCGTAGCTGTGTGTTTATCTCTCGTCTTTTGTTCGCATTGTGTGTGTGTGTGTGTATTTTGTTGCTTGTAAATGTGTAGTTCTATGTGAGAGTGTGATTTGTAAATGAATATTTGTGTGTATGTGTTGTGGTGTGTGTGTGTGTGTGTGTGTGTGTGTGTGTGTGAGAGAGAGAGAGAGAGAGAGAGACGGAGGAGAAGGGGAGAGAGAGGGAGAGAGAGAGAGAGAGAGAGAGAGAGAGAGAGAGAGAGAAAGGGGCACACGAAGAATCAATATTTATTTTATCTGGTTATGTTTCGGATCTCCGTTTTTTATTGTTTTAGAGGCTAATATAATCAGAGAGTTATTGCTTGTATGGATTTGGTCATTGAGTACCTTCTTTTTCAATTGCAATGGTTCTTTGTATCTGACTGTTTTCTTGCGATAGCAGGATCTTTTTGTTGTGATTGTTCATTCTGGTAACTGTGACGTCATGCTCCATGTTGATGGTTCGTGTCCATGGCGTTTGGCGATGGTAGAATGGGTGTTTTCATATTTCCAATTTCTTATTTGTTCTTTATTTCTAGTTTTGAAGTTTCTACCTGTCATCCACAGATAAACTGATTTACATTCTTGGCGCTGTAACTGGTCTGTACCCGCTCCTTGGTATTTATCTGGTTTATCTGTTGTTGGTAAATGTGATTGTAGTGTGTTTCTTATTCTGCAAGTAATGTGTAATCCCTGTTCCTTTAATATATTTGCTATCTTGTCTGTTGATTTGTGTTTGTGTGTTAAAATGTACTATTTTTCCTGTTAGTCATGTCATGAGTGTTACTGTTTTGTGTTTCCGTGTGTGCTGTAGAGTCTGTGGGGTTCTTTGGTGTTTGTGTTGTCTGCTTGTTTTCATTTTTCTTTAGTTGTGTTTTAATTTTTTGGTTGATTTTTTGTACTATATGGGTGCTGTAACCATTGTTTGTAACCACGAGTTGTATTGTTTGTAATTCTTTTTCATAGTTTTCTTTGCAAGTGCGATGTTATTTAGTCTGTGTAACATGTCTCGTAGGGCTGCTAATTTTTCATTTTGCGGGCGGTTGGCTGAAGCATGTATAACTGTGGCTGTGGCTGCTGGCTTTCTGAAGATGTCAAATGTGTGGTTATTGTTGTCTCTCTATTTTTATACCCAAGAAATGTATTTCCTTTTTTGTATTTCTTTTCCGTGGTGAATTGCATATTTTATTGTAAGGTGTCAGGCAAATCCAACACCTTCCATGAAAACCCTGACATGATAAGCAAATCCAGTAGTATGTCACATAGCTCCTAATAAATCGTGAAATTAAATTAACCAAAGTAATGCGAATAACGAGTGAGCAAATGGAATACCACAGACTAACACAAGAATGCCTAAATGCATGTCATACCTTCCCACCGTGAGACAGATGCAGTTCCGAGGGGAGAAACGAGAACAGAAGCCGAGAGCAGAACCGTGTTAAGCTGGAAGGCCCTACGATAAGGGACGGACGGACACCCACGTCGCCAGCTAACTGCTAAGACCACACCACCCGCAAGTTTTAGCGTGAGACTTTTTCGCGTCTCTGTTACGTTAGGACCACCCCCCAGACCATGTTAAAAGATAGAGCCCTCCAGAAGAACAGTACAGATCTTACGATAACGCTAAAAGGACCACAACAGCTGCAAGTTTTAGCGTGAGACTTTTCCGCGTCTCTGTTACGTTGCAAACTTTAAAAACATTGCCCCACCATGAAAAGTATAACGTTTCTCATTGGATAGACATAATTTTTGTAGGTGGAGCTTAAGGTTAACATTGAGACCCTGATTGGTCAGATGAAAACACAGCCAGATAGTTTTTTTTTAAACCAACTTCGGTAAATTGTAGTAAGGAGAAGTTAAGAGAGAGTTGCTTCGGAGACGGCGGGGTGAGCGGAGCTGTGCTGCCCGCCGCCCCCTGATAAACACGGACAAGGTAATGAACGCGCGCGATGCCGCATTTTTGAGCGCATAAGGCTTCACTCAGAACTGCAGAAGTCTCATCTGTTACATCCCCTTTTTGCGTAATACTAGTGTCGATTGTCAATTAAAGCTCATGGTGTTCACATTTGCCACTTGAAGTAAAAATCTCAAACGTGATGATTTTTCTGTTATATAGTTATTGAGAAGCCACATCATTTACGACAAGTTAGATAAGTAATTAAAGATAATTGAGGGTCACTGTAGACCATTTTGATAGTTTTCTCTTTTGTGAAACTTAATTTACACCTAGATTATAGATGTGATATGGCATAGGTCATCCTTTGATCCATTGTAGAACTTGGAAACCCATTCAGGGAATATTCGTTCACATTTTTGTTGAAGGCAGTTGGTTTTTACCATCCTGTATTAACACATTTCCTTTTATCAATAGTGCAATTTATAAACAATGTTTTGTGAGTAGAATAAAATTTCCAATGGTAAACTTAACTGCTTTTTCGACGTTATTTTTACCAGCTAACTAAAAATAGGAAAGCCTTGAACCCCTTCCACTAAATTTAGTTAGTATTAAGATTCTTTTACAAGGAGTGCAGTGGAGCTGACGCTGAAATCATTAAGTATTTGGTTATATCATCGCTAGTCTCACTGAACTCTTCTAAATTCTACACTCCTGGAAATTGAAATAAGAACACCGTGAATTCATTGTCCCAGGAAGGGGAAACTTTATTGACACATTCCTGGGGTCAGATACATCACATGATCACACTGACGGAACCACAGGCTCATAGACACAGGCAACAGAGCATGCACAATGTCAGCACTAGTACAGTGTATATCCACCTTTCGCAGCAATGCAGGCTGCTATTCTCCCATGGAGACGATCGTAGAGATGCTGGATGTAGTCCTGTGGAACGGCTTGCCATGCCATTTCCACCTGGCGCCTCAGTTGGACCAGCGTTCGTGCTGGACGTGCAGACCGCGTGAGACGACGCTTCATCCAGTCCCAAACATGCTCAATGGGGGACAGATCCGGAGATCTTGCTGGCCAGGGTAGTTGACTTACACCTTGTAGAGCACGTTGGGTGGCACGGGATACATGCGGACGTGCATTGTCCTGTTGGAACAGCAAGTTCCCTTGCCGGTCTAGAAATGGTAGAACGATGGGTTCGATGACGGTTTGGATGTACCGTGCACTATTCAGTGTCCCCTCGACGATCACCAGTGGTGTACGGCCAGTGTAGGAGATCGCTCCCCACACCATGATGCCGGGTGTTGGTCCTGTGTGCCTCGGTCGTATGCAGTCCTGATTGTGGCGCTCACCTGCACGCCGCCAAACACGCATACGACCATCATTGGCACCAAGGCAGAAGCGACTCTCATCGCTGAAGACGACACGTCTCCATTTGTCCCTCCATTCACGCCCGTCGCGACACCACTGGAGGCGGGCTGCACGATGTTGGGGCGTGAGCGGAAGACGGCCTAACGGTGTGCGGGACCGTAGCCCAGCTTCATGGAGACGGTTGCGAATGGTCCTCGCCGATACCCCAGGAGCAACAGTGTCCCTAATTTGCTGGGAAGTGGCGGTGCGGTCCCCTACGGCACTGCGTAGGATCCTACGGTCTTGGCGTGCATCCGTGCGTCGCTGTGGTCCGGTCCCAGGTCGACGGGCACGTGCACCTTCCGCCGACCACTGGCGACAACATCGATGTACTGTGGAGACCTCACGCCCCACGTGTTGAGCAATTCGGCGGTACGTCCACCCGGCCTCCCGCAGGCCCACTATACGCCCTCGCTCAAAGTCCGTCAACTGCACATACGGTTCACGTCCACGCTGTCGCGGCATGCTACCAGTGTTAAAGACTGCGATGGAGCTCCGTATGCCACGGCAAACTGGCTGACACTGACGGCGGCGGTGCACAAATGCTGCGCAGCTAGCGCCATTCGACGGCCAACACCGCGGTTCCTGGTGTGTCCGCTGTGCCGTGCGTGTGATCATTGCTTGTACAGCCCTCTCGCAGTGTCCGGAGCAAGTATGGTGGGTCTGACACACCGGTGTCAATGTGTTCTTTTTTCCATTTCCAGGAGTGTACATGTCATGTGTGGTCTGGCGTCTCCTTACCAGCAACAGGTCCCAGGTTCAAACTAGTCAATTCCCTAAAAAACACGCTCAGAGTGTCGTTGCGCGAAAGTGGTAGGGAGACACGATATAGAACAAACAGAAACCACGCAGAATGTTTAGAAAATGGCGACCCTGCCAGGATGGTAAAATACCATGATTGAAAGTCGACCACATGCCTAACTAGGTCAGAAAAGTATCCTGCTGAAAAATTTTCGTAGTAAAAATTTTTTTCCTAAACTTATACATAGTCGAAAACAGTAGCTGCAGCGATAGATAGTAATAAAGTATTCAATAGATAGACAGTCTAGCAGAAACAATAGCATAATTAAGTTATGAATTTTAAAAATTGTTACAATGAAGTTTTCTCCTCAATGCAAGCGTACAGGTGGCGGATACATCGTTGACAAGTTGGTTCTGACCCAACAAGTAAGTGAATGGTTTGTCAAGTCGTGTGAACAAAAAGTTTATGAAACGCGTGAGATCGTATGAGCGCATGTTGACGCGAAGTACGGCGCATGAATTGCTTTTAAAACAGAAAATAAGGAATTCGGAAAGATTAGCAATGGCAGATCGAGACCTTGACCGAATTGAGGTAGAGACCCAGCATGAAAATAGACAGAGAAAAGAGCATCGCGAGAAATAGGACATATAACGCACCATAACGAGGATAATGTACGTCAAGGCAAAGAAAACGTAAGTGAGCATACGACAGAGGAGCAGGAAAGTAGAGAGACAGGCGATGACGATTCTAACTTGCGGCTTGAATACGTAGAGCCCATAGTACAAGTAATCAAAGCTCCCTCACCACAGAGTTCAAGGAATGCGAGCAGAAACGTGTCGCAGCACAGTTCAATGCAATCGGTTGCGAACCAACACTTGGACGAAAACACAGAGCGTAGGACGTCGGAAGAAAACGCAATAGAACCCACCAGTCTGGCAGAATTATTACAATTAATGACGGAAACCATGACAAGACAAAATAAAGAAATTGCGAACCAAATTAAAATTCAGAATGCAGAAATGACGAAACAAAATGCAGAAACCACGAGACAAACGCGTGCGATTAAAGAACAAAACAAAAAAATTCAGTTACACCTAAGTCGTATTGAAGACGAGGCAAAACAATCTCGAGAAGTGATAGGAAACTTAATAACAGGTTACAATCAATTGAGAACAGACATTGACAAGGTACAAGCGGACGTACAAACATTGCGTAATGACATTCAGGACGAAATCAAAACTTTACGTAACAACACCCACGGAGAAATCAAGAAACTAGAGAAACAGATAAACGTAATTACTAGACAAGCAGCAGGTACAGCGCGTGAAATTGTTGAAAACAGTGTGTTACACAAACGTATCACAAAAGCAGCTCTGAAAAGATATGATAACCGCATAGTCAAAATAGGAGCGCAAACGAAGCGACAATTCCAGAAATTGCGAACAGAGTTGTTGCAAACCATTGAAGAGCGTACTGAACAGGATCGAACAAGCACAGAGTCTGCAACCACATCCGTATCTGTAACAGCACCGGAAAAACAAGCAATTAACGAAGATATTACGCATTTGCGATTCCAATCACAGGCGGAAAGTAACATACGTGACAATGGAAAGCCAGGTCGCGAAGAGTACAGTGCAATGCATTCAGCTACACGTTCACAACCGATGGAAGAAAATTATTGCGTACCACTCCAACGATACTACGCAAGGGTAGGCGAAAGTTACAGTGGACAATATCCAATGGATCTACCACAACCGGAAAGAACGACGGGAGAAATGATCAGAAACATAAGTGGCGAAGAATCGCGAATTTCATATGGAACTATGACGAAGTACGACAACGATCATTTCCTCACAGTCAGAAAATTTCAACAAAAAAAAAGGTTCAAATGGCTCTGAGCACTATGGGACTCAACTGCTGAGGTCATTAGTCCCCTAGAACTTAGAACTAGTTAAACCTAACTAACCTAAGGACATCACAAACATCCATGCCCAAGGCAGGATTCGAACCTGCGACCGTAGCGGTCTTGCGGTTCCAGACTGCAGCGCCTTTAACCGCACGGCCACTTCGGCCGGCAAAATTTCAACACTTTCGAGAAGGAAACTCATTACTGTAGTGGACTGTTAGGGCAGCCAGTCCACAATGAAGTAGCCGAAAGGGCACGCGTCAACTCACGCCGTCTGGCGTTAAGTCTGGAACAGGATTCGTAATGAATGTGATAAAGAAAAGAACGTAGCTACTAGAACACTTAACTTTTATATCGTCCTTTGGTATACAGCATTCTTGATGATACAAGTGCGACTATCTTGAGATACATGCAATGGTACAAATGGCGCCTTGCTAGGTCGTAACCATTAACTTAGCTGAAGGCTATTCTAACTGTCTCTCGGCAAATGAGAGAAAGACTTCGTCAGTGTAGTCGCTAGCAACGTCGTCGTACAACTGGGGCGAGTGCTAGTACGTCTCTCGAGACCTGCCTTGTGGTGGCGCTCGGTCTGCGATCCTGACAGTGGCGACACGCGGGTCCGACATGTACTAATGGACCGCGGCCGATTTAAGCTACCACCTAGCAAGTGTGGTGTCTGGCGGTGACACCACAATTACATCCACGAACTTTTATTGATCAATTCCGAGTAGGATTACCAGAACACGGGATGCTAGCACACAAATTAGACTTTATATGTACACACATGTCAGGAACAGTCGCAGAAACCATGTAGAATGTAGCAGCGACATGCCGATCGTACGAAGATTTCAGAGAGAAGTTTCTCTCACGATATTGGTCCAGCGAAACACAGAACAGAGTGAAGTACGAATTATTACAGAACCCATATTTTGAAGATTCAGGAGAGAAGAGTCCCGTGAAATTTTCCGAATTAATGGCAAAGAAAAATCAATGCTTAGATGTACCATACAGTGACGGAGAGTTGATTAAATTATGCGCGATGAAGCTACCATTGAAATACCAGCAATCATTAGTATGTCGCGGAGGCAATGACGTCGAAGCATTTAAAGGTATTCTAAGGGAACTAGAGTTCATATTTTTGGAAGATGACGCAAGAAAAAGACGAAGCGCACGTGAAAACGAAAGCAAAAAGCAGTGGAATCCACAAGACACAGTACGAAGAAACAATAATTACGAACCATGTGATAACTTCGCACCAAGAAACGACAATAGATTTCAACAAAGAACCGGTTATGGATTTAGAAGAGAATATGGCAATAACTATAATTTACCCAGGAACGGCAACAACTATTACAGAGGGAATAACGACAACCGGAACGGGTACTGGAGAATCAATAGACCGACAAATTGTCAACAAAGAAACCACTATCAACAAGCTGAACAAGAAAAGAGAATACACATAGAAGAGGTGGAGGTAAGACCACCAAACCCCGATAAACGTTCGAATTGACAGCTAAGCGCCCATGCCAAAGAGAATGACGCACCGACCCAGGACAATTGCAGCACCTTGAACAGAGAAGTAAAAATCTTATCACGAGAAGAGAAGAAGGAAGAAACAAATCCGCAGGGACCAGATGAAAATGGAGACAAGAAAATAAAAAAAATGGTTCAAATGGCTCTGAGCACTATGGGACTCAACTGCTGTGGTCATAAGTCCCCTAGAACTTAGAACTACTTAAACCTAACTAACCTAAGTACAGCACACAACACCCAGCCATCACACAAGAAAATAACAATATCGTGTTGGGACGAAATTAATTGGGAGAATACTGACGAAGAAGATGAATTACCAGAGGCATGCACAACGAACGTAGGAGGAAAGGACGAAGTAATGAGTATTGCAGAGCTATTTGAGATGGAAACCAGGGAAAGCGAATTCAATGAGGATAATGCGCAGTCGACAGAATTTGAAAATAAGTTACGAGTGGGCACACAACCCAACGTCTATAATGAAGGAAGTTATGAAGCGATAATTAGAGCATTTAGATGCGATTATGTGGAAGTAGCGACGAAGAAGGAGAAGATAGACGAAGATGAGGAAAAAGTAGAGGATGCTGAAGAAAGCGTAAATGAAGGAAGAAATAGAGAAGAGGAAATAAAAGAGAGAGAAGTAGCAGTCGAAGCTTATCCTACAGAAAGTTCGAATTCACAAGGGAAATTCCTAAAAAGACTCATGTATGATTCAGTGGAGGATTCGTTGATGCAAAAAGAAGAAGAACAGAACCAACCCTTTCAAATTAAACCAATTGTGAAGGCCATGGTAAACCATATCCCAGTCAATACTGTAATTGATAGCAGAAGTGAACTGACTGGGATCTCAGAAAATTTATTCATGCAGTGTAATGCCAATGAGGAATTGTCAGTTCTGAAAACACGTAAGATTAAATTAAGAGGTCCTATTAGAAACAATGCTGCGGAAGTTACAAGACAAACACGGTTAACTCTTTCGTGCCAAGGTCAAAAGATCTAAGCCAACTTCGTGATTATACCTAAACTAACTGTAGATTTGACTACAGGTGCAGATTTTTTAAATGAGAGACGAGCGATAATAGATATTGGGAAAGGTAGCGTAACATTCGGGAATGTCACACTTCTCTTTGAGCAAAAGCTAAAATTAGAAGAAATACCAGTCATAAACAAACAATTAAGAATGACGCAAGATAAAGAGGATGAAGAATTAGAATGGTATGCACAAAAGGGGGAATCGCCTCAACTCATGTTAGAAGTTCATAAAGAAATCGACGAAAAATTGCAAGAAGTTCAAGGTATTTCAGAACACAGTAAAAGAGAATTAGAGGGTATTTTACAAGATAAAGCAGAGGTATTTTTACCTAAGACTGGCAGTATTAAACGCTTTCAGTAAAAGTTTGAAGATTAATTTTATTACTGGTAAATAATCAGCACAATATTTCAAGATTATGTTGCAGATAAGATCGTCAGGAGAAAGAAGAATGAAGAGAGAGAAAGGTGGGAAAAAGAAAGTAGTTTCAATAAAAACAAAAACAAAAATAACACCAATAGCACCATAGATTAAGGTGAAGGGATAAAGCGTAGATAGTCTAACAGCATGAAATACTAAAATGCTATACACCATGACACTACACAGAAGAAAAACGAATTTGAGGATTTTTGTAGAAGTTAAGAGTCAAAATATCTTAGAATTGTAACATGGAAAGGGTGCCAAAATTTGTAAAGCCTTTTAAGAAGGCGCAAAATAATGTAGGTACTAGACATATGTTAGATGACTATAAGTAAAACTTTTTGTAAGAACCATTGTAAAAACTCCAGCAAGGACAAGATGCAACGACCCACTAGTTGCAACGAGAGAAGTATCAAGAAAGAAAAGGACGTAATTAGCAAGACACGATTCCTACAAGGCAGAAGCATCGAGAGAAGGGAAAGGACAGCGAGACCAACAGAAGGCCCTTGTAACTGAAGTGGGCAATAAATTTGACTGCTAGGTGGAACCCTGCTGCTGGGACGAAACATGGAGCCGCACAGTGACAGAACCCTGCAGAGATGGTACGCCGAACGCCGAAGGAACGCCGGAAAGGTGTCCGAGCACCCCCACTCAGCGGAGCGAGCAAAAAACGGCCCGACGAGAAGACCGCTTGGGCAAGCCACCACTGGCAAAAAATATGTGTAAAAGTCACACTACTGCTATTAAACAGCACGCTGATGCACGAAACTGAAGAAAACGTCCACAAAGTAAAAATGATGTGCCCAAACCATTTATCAAACTGTTACTAAGACGAGAACTTCATAGCGACTAGTTATCAATAAATATTTCCATATCCTGCCCAGAGAAGAACCAAGAAGCAAGTAAGAAGCAGAGAAAAAGCAGGAAGAACAGAAGTTGAAGATTCACAAGATTGAGACCAAGAAAGAAGATGGGTGAAGAATTTGGTGGTTATTGTTGTCTCTCTCTATTGTTATACCCAAGAAATGTACTTCCTTTTTTGTTTTTCTTTTCCGTGGTGAATTGCATATTTTAAATATATTGGTTATGTCTGTATGACATTTATCAATTTTCTCTGTTGTTTCATCTACCATACAGATAATGTCATCCACGTGGTTGTCTGTTACAAGTCTTTTATTGTCGGAAGCAGTCATTTCTCAAATTGGTAATTACTCATGTAATCACTTAATCTTTTGCATGAAGCTCAACTCTCCAAAGACTATAGTGGCTCGCTGACAGATGTGTTAGCTCCGCTCCATGCAGAGGGCAATTTAAAGTTCAGAGCTTACATACTAATATCAGCTTTTAGTTTCATACATTAATATTATTACAGGTACCTCACTAATTACCACTACAATCTGGTTCCTAAAGAAGTCAAATGTCTTTGATTTCCAATCACACCATGTTCTGATCAAATGGGAAAATCATATTGAGACACATTAAATTTTAGTAGTCGTGTTAGGTCTTCCAGGAACTTAGGAAGGTTTACTGCTTCTCTCTTTTTCTCTTAGTGCTTGAAGTCTCTAAATGATTCTGAAGTCTTATGTTTCTAAACCAATGTGCTCTCCGGGTCATCCTTTGTTTGTGGCCTTGCGGGACCCCCCATTCGCTCCTCAATGAACGTGGCGTTCTTGGGACTGTTCGTAACAACATGTGTTACTCATAGATGCACACAGGACACTTCACAACAGTAATTTTTAAAGCATTTTTATGTTGGCAAAACAGCCATTTCAATGGAATATTTTAAAATTAAAGTAGTTGTGATCGCAATATAACATTTATTATAAATGGTAACCTGTTTCGTTCAAATAGCGATCACCTTCAGATTGTATGCACCATGATGGCAGGTGGTGGTGGTGAAAAAGACAATTATCGTGGATGCAGTTGACGTTCGTGACTTATTTTGTGGGTAAGGGAAGGACACGTGGTGGCATAAAATTCCTGATCACTAGTCGTTGCGTCAATGTTCTGAAATAAATTCGTGCATCTACGATATCTGCTCCGTTCACCACCACCACCTGTCATCATGGTGCAGATGGTCCGAAGATGGCCGCAGTTTGACCAAAACCGCTTGCCATTTCTAATAAGTATTCTGTTGCGATCAAGAGTGTTTTAATTTTAATTTTAAAATACTTCGTAACAGGTCGGAGAATAGAAACAGCAAACCACCACCTTTAGGACCTTGCCTAGACTGGAGGCAGTGTTCCTGCATCTGCTCCCCTACGCTCATTCTCTGAGTGTGGGGTGACTTTGAGTTTATCCCTTTACTAGGAAAATATTGTTGCATAATATTCAGCTTGAACCAGCAACGCACCTTGCTCTCTCGAGTCACGACAGATAGGAAACTGCCGAGTCGGACGTTTCACCACCGTTATTCCACGTAACTACCAGGGAGAAAGCACGGACCATCCAGCAACTGCTATTTACTGAAATAGTTCTCACACTTTGTTTTGAGCTTAAAGCTCGTTCTTTGTGTCCAAGTTTGCTTCAACAAACAAATGTGTTTCGAAACGATTCTGCCTTTAGTAAACACGGTTATCTTCTATTTTCATCAAGAGATGTTTCAGCGTATTTTCACCATCATCAGTGGCTTCCCTTTTTCTGTCGAATAACAAATAAAAATTGGCATAGTAATACATACAGTTTTGGTATTAGCGTCGTTGTAGTCGATACACTTTAATAAAATATATGCCATAATAAATCATACTGTTGTTCATATAACTGTCTGTCATTTGCGATACAACTTATATTTCGCTACTGTTTACCATCTGCAACAAGTACTGATTTCTCTATAATACATAAATTATATGGAACGAAGAAATTTGGCCTAATATGAGACTATTGGTGTTCATGTAGTTTGACCTTGTCTAAATGAAATGAGACTGCGGATGGCCAAAATCTTGAAGATTGGTGTCTGTTCTTTCAGACATGTCCGAAAGAACAGACTCCATTTTTGATCCAGCAGCCGTTATGAATTGAGAGACAAAGGAATTACAGACGGTGGCTGAAAGCGGACATTGATTGAAATCAATTGGGAAAGTTGAAAATTGGTGTTGGACCGGATTAGAATCCCGGCCCGCCAGAAACTTTCTACTTTCCACATTGATAAGAATCAATGCCCGCTTGCAGCCAGTGTCTGTAACTCCTTTGCGTCTTAAAATAAATACCGGCAATCGTAATTTTATGAATTATTTAATTTGACTATCAGTTTCCGCACCTCATTGGTTCCATCTTTACGCCTCTATACACGCAGCTATTTTTGTCATCCAAACGTCTTTACTATCATAGGCTCTCCTCACTTCTCCCTAAGGACATGATTAGAGGTGTGGAGAGGCCATGTCTACAGAGGGGTTTCATAAATCTACGGTAGCCATTTGAAATTAGTGATTGCTATACTGGCACAGACGTTTAGCTACGTGTATAGGGGCATGAAGATGATGCTATTGAGTCACTGAAACTAGTAATCAAATAAAATAATTCATAAAATTACGGCTGCAGGTATTTATTTTGTTCGAGTATTGGTGTTCAGTTTCCTTAACCTTTCGTTAGTCTTTTGTATCTTACTGCTACTGTTTATATGTTAATTTCTGCTGTGAACTCTCCTATGTTAACAGTAGAACTCTCAAGGGGAGAAAATGTTACATTGTTACTAAGCCTTCGTAATTTTACTACTCCATATTTTATTCAAAGGAAGTCCTAATTTATAGTTTAGGCACTAATTAATAATAATTATACTGTTTCCAGTTGTACGTCACATACAAAATAAGTACAAAATGTCCTCTTTAACACCCTATACTGACAATAGCAAACTGGTGTGAACCGCGAATTGGTACCAACTGCAGTCTTATATTTCACGAGGGTCTAGTAATATAGAGTTAATTGTATTTGTCGTTTGTTTACCACGTTATTGTAATTGTTTCGAAAAATGTTTCTGCTTGTTGGCTGTGAAGACACGTCGTCCGAGATAACTTCTGTAAATTCCTGACTGTGGCGGGTGTATGTAATTTGTTTTCACTTACTTTTAGTGGTTTCCCCATTGCCAGGACTCCATGAAACTGTTTCACAGTCAAACAATGTATCACTGTTTACAAATCATTCAACTGTTCCACCATTTTGTTATATGTGTTCTGGATGGATGTTTCAAACTTCATTCTAGCGACTCTAAAAAATGGTTAAAATGGCTCTGAGCACTATGGGACTTAACATTTAAGGTCATCAGTCCCCTAGAACTTAGAACTACTTAAACCTAACTAACCTAAGGACATCACACACATCCATGCCCGAGACAGGATTCGAACCTGCGACCGTAGCGGTCAAGCTACTCTCAGAAATCAGACCTACATAACAGGGAGATAAGAGCGGTCGCCTGGCGATCTCGAGTGGAATCACTTACCAGGCCTATCAGGGCCGAGAAAAGACGGTTCCTGGCCACCAACCGGGGATAACGGCCAGGCAGATAGACCAGACGGCGCAACAAGTTTTCAGAGGAAGCAGCGAGCACGACAAGGAAGACAGGTGCCTCGTTCGAATTCCGTTTTCTCCATCCGCATCACCGACACAGATACTAAATTTAAGTCCATACAAACATCCAAGAATTTGTGCCCATTATTCCTGGAAATTAGCTGCTCTCCAAGTCACGGCCTACATGGACAATCTTTCTACAAAAATTATATCTGTTTGTGAAAATACTGAATATTCTTATTTCAGAAACTTTCACCTCGTGTAACGTATCCTTTAGACATCGTGTTCAATTGTTGAGCAATACTGACTGTCGGCTGGCCCTGTGTTACGATTATGAACAGTGTCGTGAAACAAAACTTCAAACTTAATGGAATACCGAATCTCAAATAACGAAAGTGAATCTAAGTAAGTGCCAAAAGAAACTAGTATGCTCAGTGACAAGTAGGTAACTGAAACACAACAGTGAAGTATATAATGAAAGTTGCGTATCGTGAAGTGCAATGTATGACTTGAAATATTCACAAAAATAAAATACTGCTCTACTCTGAACTCAATAACTGTTTGAGATTGCCTGCACTGTTCACAGTAAATTAAGCTGCTTATTTTGCTCAACTCCTGAAAATTCTGGCTACGTACTGTTCCCTCATAAGAATCCAAAGTGAGATCTGCTCTGAAATAAAAGTAACTTACCTCACGCTCAGCATGCTGTTTTGTGTCTGGTGTACTGACATTCTCGAAAGCAAGTAGAAATCATCAGATGCAGAGGCTAAAGAAAAGTAAACTATTCGCTATAATATTTGTTAATGCTTGTCGGAAACAATTTGTGGCTTCGTGTGCGTGTGCAGCGCACAAACGACTCTTCAGTATTTTACTAAGAATGATGGAGGTGTGTTTTACTTTAAAGAAAATCGTTCTTGAAAAACTAACTCTCAGTATTGACAAAAACGCATTACAACGTACGAAGACACTAACCATTATGAAATTCTTTCAATACAAAAATTACAGATATTTACACTTATTGCCTTATTTGTGACTTGATAAAAACAAACAGATCAAATTAACACTAATCATTAATATTTTTAGTTATCTGAGGGAAATATATTTCCTTCAATTAACAGTTCTCACAAACATTTCATTCTTGCGCATGTATTGGTTATCTTCAAAATTGTTCATAAGTAGAATCAGAAACATATGTTTACAAATAAGTTTTCATCTCCATGATAAAGTATTCCAGATAATTTCCCCCAGACTCACTGTTGTGTCTAGACCATACAGCCTAGACACAATGCTGTAGCCGATAGGGCACGCAAGGCTAACGCAGACGGGCGTGAAGTCTGGAACATGAGAACTTATAAATGAATAAGAAGAAAAGTACGTAGATGCTTGTTACTTAACTTTTAATTAGTCCTTGGAATACATCTCTCTTGAATGTTAGTAAGCCATAGGCACTGATACAAATGGCGCCTTGCTAGGTGGTCGCCAGTTAACTTAGCAGAGGGCTATTCTACGGTCTATCTCTCGGCAAATGAGAGCCAGGCTTAGCACGTCCAATTGCTAGCTATGTTGTCCATACAACTGGGACGAGGTCTCCTCAGTCTCTCGAGACCTGCCTTGTGGTGGCGCTAGGTTTGCGATCCCGCAGTGGCGACACGCGGGTCCGACATGTACTACAGGACCGCGGCCGATTTAAGTTACCACCTAGCAAGTGTGGTGTCTAGCGGTGACACCACACTCACAAATATTAAATCTCCTTCTCTGAAGACACAATTGCTCGCTACTATGCCTCAAATAATGCCCTAGCGCTGCACAACTTACTGGAGAGCAAATGAACACAGAGTAAAAAAATCCTATTCACTACTCGTGCAGCGCGCTCATTCGTCTTCGTCGCTGTGCAGTACAGGTGAATTACTACCAGTGGCAGAAAACATACGAAAACATACCCATGCACCACCTGCAACTCTTGGTATGTTCGCAGTGAGATGCTCAGGTGATCTGCAACGTACACATCCTGCTGCCGGAGGAATAGCGGTATTCCATCTTCCACATACATAAGACACTGGTTCTAGTCTTTCTATCATTTAAGTATTGATTTTCCTTCTTGTATGGTGCATACCTTTTCCTAATACGCTCCATGCGTTGTCACCTATAATTTTGTTTCTTTGTTATTACGTTACTTATTTTATTATTTATTCAGTTCTATTAAAGAATATCTTATTCAGCAAAAAATTTTATAATGCCTTTGTGTCTTTCACTTGGTAGTAATGACAATGATATGCAGAATTATAACTACACTGACGGGAAAAACTGCAACCCCAGGAAGGAGTTGCACGTCATAAAAGAAAGCTGGTAGGTGTGTTGCCACATCTGAAAGAAGAAGTCTTTTCAGATTTCATGCCACTCGCATAGCGCTAGTAGCGCCACTATGAGGGTGCAAATCAGGTTTGCTCTAAATACATATTGCAGCGGTCGTGAGCGTTAGTTACCTTTGAGATGCGAAGTGGTGAGCTGATATTAACCAAAAATGCCTTAAAGGCGACAAAGACACCATTATCAACATCTCACTGAGCCTGAACAAGGGTGTGTAATAGGGCTACGAGAAGCTGGATGTTCTTTCTGTGATACTGCAGAAATACTTGGCAGGAATGTAGTCACAATTCGTGATTGCTGGCAGCGATAATGTACGGTCGCAGAAAGACCGGGCTCCGGACGGCCACGTGGCACTACCGAAAGCGAAGACCATCGTGTTCGGTGTATGGCACTGGTATATGGTACTGCACCTGCAGCTGCTATTTGAGCAGCAATTGGTATGACAGTAACTCAACGAACTATTACAGATCGGCTACTTAAAGGACAGCTACGAGCCTGGCACCCTGTAGCGTGCACTCCACTGACCCCAAGTTACCGCCATTTGCGACTTCAGTCGGGTCAAGTGAATGGTCATTGGACGGTAGCGTGGAGGTCTGTTGTGTTTTCCGATGAAAGCTGGTTCTGTCTCGGCACCAGTGACGACCGTGTGTTGGTTACAAGGAGGCCATTTGAAGGCCTGAAACCAGCCTGCCTACGTGCTAGACACACACCTCGAGCTGTGGTCTGGGATGCGATTTCGTATGACAGCAGGAGCACTCCCATGGTTATCCCACGCACCCTGACTGCAAATCTGAACGTCAATCTGGTGATACGACCTGTTGTGCTGCCATTCATGAACAGCACTCCATGGGGTGTTTTCCAACAGGATAATGCTCGCCCACATACCAGGGCAACATGCTCTACATAGTGTCAGCATGTTGCTTTGGCCAGGCCGATCACCAGATCTGTCTCCAATTGAGGACATATGGGACATCATCGGACGGCAACTCCAGCGTAATCCACTAACAACATTACCCGTCCCTGTATCTGCCGGCCAAGTGCAACAAGCATGGAACTGCATCCCACAAACCGATATTCGCCAACTGTACAACACAATGTATGCACTTTTGCATGCTTGCGTTCCACATTCTGGCAGTTTTACCGGTTATTAACGTACTAGCACTTCAGATTTGCAGTGGCTTATCTCGCGGTTACATAACCTGTGATATTTCAATGTTAATCACTTAAATAGGCAAATGTGTTTTCCAAATTGCATTACTCTATATTAATATATTTTGGTAATGCGACTTTTTTCCTCAGTGTATAAAGAAAATTGTTTTAATGTTTTGAAGTTGCATGTAGAAAACTCGCGCATGTAACGTTCTGTATGGAAGGAGAATATGTGTGCAGCTTATATCACTTATATATGTTCGAAATAAAGTATGCTTGGTCAGCTAGAAGAGAAATTACTTTTAAATTCCGTTTTCATAATTTCCTTTTATGCTTAACTCTGTAGTTTCTGAAAGTTCGGTCATAAGTATAATTTTTGTGATTGCGTACGACAGGAAGTAAAATAAATTGCGATCAGTCTGACTGCAAAATTTTGGCATTATACTTGTTCTCCAGTCGTCTCCAGCTGTACAGCACGAAAGGGTCCACGGCTCTTCTGCCTGCCAGGTTGCGGAGCACGGACGGGGGGACTGGTGGACCTTTCATCGATCTTCACTGGCCGCAAATTTCAGTGGGCGGAGTTAACAGGACACCGCGCGCTCAGCTGTCTGGTATACATATCGCTGTACCTCAGCATTACGCTTTCATTAAAGCAAGCGTAGCCAGCCTGTCGCTTTTCACACTTGCACCAAATGCTGTTCATTCCATGTGTGTAAGGCATATTTTATAGCGTTCAGTTCCTGTGTCCACGAAAAAGGAATCAAAACTCGCTTCTTGATAATTCATCACGCAATTGTCCTCTCTTGCAGTCTGCGATGCACATGTCAATATTTGTTACGACTGCGCTGCACACTTAATTTGGACCATATGTTAATGAGTGCCGAGTTCAATAAAAAAAAGGAAGATGGTACTTTGTTTTTCCGATAGCTTGCAGTGATTTACTGACTTACGTGGACATCGATACACTGGCTGTATTTGTGAAGCATTCCGCATCCGTAAAGAAAAAGTATGTTAAAAAATATATCGGCTGAACCACTTGTTTATAGTGTAAAACACTAAGATTGACGCGTTTCGGAAGTCAAGCTTCCATCATCAGAATAATAAAAAGTAAAAGAACCTGTTAAAACTCGCTAAAATGGAACATGCACCAGGCACAATAAAATTGATAAAATTAAAACATCGTGGCTACTTCCCTTGTTGCATCCGTGTCTTCCAAAGTGCATCTCCACATAGTCGTCAAAATATAAAAAAAAAACTCTAAAATGGTGTCGCCTATAGTGTTCAACATCTAACCACATAGCTCTCTCCTCTATCGTCGTAAACCGCCCGTGCGTCTTCGTTGATACCACACACCACGTAGCCAAACACGACACTGAAACGCGAGTGAGCTCACATGCAAGTAAACAAGGAAGTCACAGAGATGTCTATACAAACAGATAACGTATATTTGTTCCAAGGACCTCATGAAATGATGGTATCCTGCCAATTGCTAAAAATGTAGGTACTAAAAGAAACCAATGAAATGTTTGAAAAAGTTATTTGTATCACCAGTTAGTTGTTCATTCAGTGTGTTCTGATTATCCACGCTATGTATCGTAATTTCCAGCTGTTCTAGTAGATCCAGCTTTTTGCCTTTGTCCTGTCTATGTAAAATAACGAGATCCTGATCTATTCCAAACATGGGGTGTCCCGTTTCCCAAATACGCATGGCTACAGCTGACTTTTCGAAATTACTAAGCCGGAAAGCATCGCTATTTTCTTTGTAACGCACTTTAAAGGGCCTACCAGTTTGGCCTACATAGCTTACCTTGCACGTGTTACACTGAATTTTATAGACCCCAGCTCTCTCATATTTATCGCTTTCCTGCTGTAAATTATTTCTTAGTTTAAATCGCAGCGTATTATTGGTCTGAAACATTTAACATTGACATTCACAACCACGACCTCTCATCTAGTATGGATAAAATCAAAGAAAAAGTATGTGCTGACTTTCTTTCTCGGCCTGAGAAATGTAACACACGATTACTTGAAGCATGAAAACACACAGAACAATATTTGTACAAGATGTAAAGAGCAGACGTTCATGACTTTCCCTTTATTATGTTATATGATAATGAGACGACAGAATGGCATCCATCTCCAGAAATAAAGTAGAACTAAATCTGGTATAGTAAGTAGGCATGACGATATCTTCCAAAGCAGTGCTAGAAAAGAGACAGGGAAAGTAGCCGTCGTCGTTATAATAACATCACGGTCAATGGCTGCAGGGATAATGACACACTACTCTAAGTCACAGACGCTGCCTGAGAAGGCGCAATTTAACTCGAGAGTGCAGGTATTAAATCCCCATTTCCAATACTTCAGTGCAATTCCGTGATTGTTTTCTCATCGAGAAAAATTGATCTGTTGCTTAAAGCTGCACTGTTGTTTCCTAGAAGTTGGGATGAGATCGCCGTCAAAACATTTCATCTGCTATCTTCCGTGACTCCCCTTTCTTTTGTCGCCATTCGTGGACTCTTGGAAAGTTGTTCGTCGGGGCACAGATATGACATTTAAACGAATGAAATGTTATTTTTATTGATACCTGATATCAATAATCTAAGTCAACTGCCAACCTGATCTGCAGAATAGTTTTATTTATACACTTTTTAAGCGGGAGTAGTTTTGTGTGTATTTCGTTCACATCAAATACACTCCTGGAAATGGAAAAAAGAACACATTGACACCGGTGTGTCAGACCCACCATACTTGCTCCGGACACTGCGAGAGGGCTGTACAAGCAATGATCACATGCACGGCACAGCGGACACACCAGGAACCGCGGTGTTGGCCGTCGAATGGCGCTAGCTGCGCAGCATTTGTGCACCGCCGCCGTCAGTGTCAGCCAGTTTGCCGTGGCATACGGAGCTCCATCGCAGTCTTTAACACTGGCAGCATGCCGCGACAGCGTGGACGTGAACCGTATGTGCAGTTGACGGACTTTAAGCGAGGGCGTATAGTGGGCACGCGGGAGGCCGGGTGGACGTACCGCCGAATTGCTCAACACGTGGGGCGTGAGGTCTCCACAGTACATCGATGTTGTCGCCAGTGGTCGGCAGAAGGTGCACGTGCCCGTCGACCTGGGACCGGACCGCAGCGACGCACGGATGCACGCCAAGACCGTAGGATCCTACGCAGTGCCGTAGGGGACCGCACCGCCACTTCCCAGCAAATTAGGGACACTGTTGCTCCTGGGGTATCGGCGAGGACCATTCGCAACCGTCTCCATGAAGCTGGGCTACGGTCCCGCACACCGTTAGGCCGTCTTCCGCTCACGCCCCAACATCGTGCAGCCCGCCTCCAGTGGTGTCGCGACAGGCGTGAATGGAGGGACAAATGGAGACGTGTCGTCTTCAGCGATGAGAGTCGCTTCTGCCTTGGTGCCAATGATGGTCGTATGCGTGTTTGGCGCCGTGCAGGTGAGCGCCACAATCAGGACTGCATACGACCGAGGCACACAGGGCCAACACCCGGCATCATGGTGTGGGGAGCGATCTCCTACACTGGCCGTACACCACTGGTGATCGTCGAGGGGACACTGAATAGTGCACGGTACATCCAAACCGTCATCGAACCCATCGTTCTACCATTCCTAGACCGGCAAGGGAACTTGCTGTTCCAACAGGACAATGCACGTCCGCATGTATCCCGTGCCACCCAACGTGCTCTACAAGGTGTAAGTCAACTACCCTGGCCAGCTAGATCTCCGGATCTGTCCCCCATTGAGCATGTTTGGGACTGGATGAAGCGTCGTCTCACGCGGTCTGCACGTCCAGCACGAACGCTGGTCCAACTGAGGCGCCAGGTGGAAATGACATGGCAAGCCGTTCCACAGGACTACATCCAGCATCTCTAAGATCGTCTCCATGGGAGAATAGCAGCCTGCATTGCTGCGAAAGGTGGATATACACTGCACTAGTGCCGACATTGTGCATGCTCTGTTGCCTGTGTCTATGTGCCTGTGGTTCTGTCAGTGTGATCATGTGATGTATCTGACCCCAGGAATGTGTCAATAAAGTTTCCCCTTCCTGGGACAATGAATTCACGGTGTTCTTATTTCAATTTCCAGGAGTGTAATTTGAATTCTGTGTAGTACTAAAATTCTTTATTTTGGTCAAGTGGCAACAACGAAAAGTTATCCTACATTTATAAAGAGTTATCTGGGTTCTGGTAACGCCTTCTCAAAAGTTAATAAGCGAGTTGCTGAATTCAAACGAGTTCCTACTTCTTTTGGAGAGGGTCCATGTGAAAGACGCCCCAAAGCTGGAAATCATTCTATAAATATGCGGTATGGTGCTGGAGGATCGGCGAATAATTTGTGTAACATACACCTCACACGTATCAGAAGAAAGTGTACCATATATTTCACATTAGGAATTAACTATGAGGAAGCTTCGTGCTAGACGTGATTTAGAAAGAATTCAACTGATTTTGTGAATAAATTTATTAGACTTGGTCTACTACTTCTAGCCAGCAAATAAAGCAACATGTGGAAGCAGTTGGTTCGCCATAAAAAAGCTGCAGTCGATTTCACTTGCCGGACCTCGTTATGTGTAGTGTTTCTTTGTAGGGGAGAGGTGTTCCTCTTATTGAGGAAAGAGAAAACAGTAAATTATGAACACAAAGCAAGTCTTCTGTGTGAACTAGGTGTATAAATATGAGAAACGGGAGATGGATTAGGTAAGGGGTAAAAAATTACATTTCGTGAGTAAAAGGCAAGAAAGTGTTTTGGTAATGTGATAACTGAAGGATTTTAAATATTACTTGTTGCAGCATCCATTGATTTCATCAGATTCGGTGTACTCTAACTTGTACCTGTTCTGAGAGTGAGGTCACTGCTCATGTTTTAGTGGTGGTGACGTCGAGTTCCTTACAACTGTGGATCATTCAGATGCAACGGCCGCCGACGTATTAGGTGCTGAAAATACGACAACAAAATGACACAAATTCGCATTTCAATAGGGTTACCATCACAACATGTTCTGGAAATAAAACCACTTAGATACAATTAGAGGACCATTTGACCTGTAACTACACGAAATTGAAATCAATCACTCCTCTAATGAACACAGTTCGAAGCCTACCATCCTTATATCTCAAACCAACATTTTAACGCTAAAGTAAACATGATCCCTGTGACTAAAGTGACGGAAGGAAATGTGAGAGAATCTCTCAAAGATTACGTCCTAAATACCACCAAATACTCTTAATTAAAGCACAGGAGCACTCCACAAAACGTCCAAATTGTCCAAGCATCGTCCACCAAGCGGAGACCGCTCGTAGTATATGTAATAGCGTCTCCCACTTAACTGATACAACGCGGTACTGCTGAGGCAATAGGGCGCTACTATTCTCTCCTGGTGCTATTAACTGACATAAAATGTACGGAGAGCGCGCATGAATGGAATGTGTAACAAGCAGAATGTAACTGATCTTATGGTGATGTTAGTGAAAACAAAGAACAGGGCTGTAGATGGAGAGATGTTAAATGAAACTCGATTGCTTGTCAGAGGAGCAAAGTTTGAAATCTTCAACTACCGTAGCAGAATCGTATTGAACCCAAAGAAATTCTGGTCCAATATATAGGCTGTCAGAGGCACAAAAGCTAGTGTCTAGACACTCGTGGGCAACACAGGGACCGAGACTGAGGGTAGCAAAACAAAAGCAGGATTGTTGAACTCGGTTTTCAAATATTGCTTTACAAAGTAGTCTCCTAGAGTACTGCCCCCAGTTTAATTTTCGCACTATTGCAAAGAGTAGTGATACAGACGTTAGTGCCTGTGGCGTCGGGAAACAGCTGAAATAGCTTACACTGAGAGTGGCCCCAAGCAGTGACGGAGTCCCTGTCAAATTATATACAGAATTTGCTAGTAGTTGGCCCCTCTTTTATTCATAATGCATTGTAGATCCTCTGACAATAAGCTGCGCTAAATAGTTGAAAGAAATCACCGTTGCACATGGCTGCAGGAAGTGATCCACAGAAATACCGCACAACATCTTTGAAATCAATCCACTGTAGAATTTTAGAACATATTTTTAGCTCAAATGTAATGAGGTATCTCGAACCTACAGAGAGCCGTGCATAGATTACGAAAATATCGGTCATGTGAAACTAAAATTTCGCTTTTCTTACATGACTTCTTGAAAGCCATGGATCAAGGCAATCAGGTATATACAGAATATCTTAGTTTCCGAAAAATCATTTGACACATCTCAGAGGTGGCCGCCACACTCTCGCTTTAACAACATTCTCAGTCAGATTAACATTCATATTTCTAGGTCATTATCTCGGTGTTACCCAGGACTACTTTTGGTATATTTGATTTATGACTTTTTTACGTGGGGAAATTGTGGGCAGAATATTCTTATAACTGCTTGTGTAACCTGTAGAGAACTTGTACCCGAGGAGACATAGTGGAGACGACAGAGAACAGGGAGAGAGATGAACTGTAGGCCATAAATGCTGAATGCATCAACTTGGCTGTGTGAGTGATTCTGGGAAGCAGCACTCAGTGGATCGCACCTGCAGGGTGACTACAGGCCCGTGCTGTGCTCTAAGCTGCTGTAAACTGAGCCTTTGGCAAATGGTGGGAAGGTCATAAAACTCCATGCATTCTAATGTTAGAAGCTGGAACGATACGCCGGCCGATGTGGCCGTGAGGTTCTAGGCGCTTCAGTCCGGAACCGCGCTGCTGCTGCGGTCGCAGGTTCGAATCCTGCCTCGGGCATGGATGTGTGTGATGTCCTTAGGTTAGTTAGGTTTAAGTAGCTCTACGTCTAGGGGACTGATGACCTCAGATGTTAATTCCCATAGTGCTGAGAGCCAGTTGAACCATTTGGAACGATACTGACAGAGTGACTGATACACATGTTGACTGGAGGTAAGACTGTAACCCCCCCATCACTGACGCCAGGAAGTCATCAGGTTCTTATAGTGATTGGACAAAGGCATAGATTTCACGAGTATGACTCTCTGGGAATCTTAACAGCCTTCTTTCAGAAATTAAAAGAAAAATAAGCTCTCTCCATAAATGAGGGACTGTGGTCCCATCTAGTCACATTCTTTTTTGCCAAAACATGGCCATGCTTACCGTGAGAACGACGCCTCCCTAGTCTAAAATTGTTGTGTACATAGTTCCGCGTAGTCAGTGCATACACAACTTTCCCACTAGAGAGCGCCCTGCTAAGCACAACAGCCCAAGCGCAGCGCTCGTCCGTCTCCGCACTACGAGATGGCGCTGCCTTAGAGACGGACCAAATTCTGCTTCCGCCGATCCGCGTATTAATATGTAACACAGCCAATGAGATTGCTGCTAACGTAGAACCTTTTCTCCTCACGGATCACACTCGCGCAGTGATACCTGAACGCTCGAGGTATTATAACGAGTGTACAGACCTCTGATTAGTCAGTCTGCATTTGTCTGCCTTAGTCTGTACCAGTCTGCATTTGCCTGCACCAGTCTGTACCAGTCTATAGTCACGTTTCAGTCTGCGCCTAATGAGATTATCATATTCCTGTACATAGCCGTGAAGATAAATGTATGGACATTTTGTCAAGTATCAGAGATATGTGAGAATAAGATTAACGTACCAAGACCAAAGGATCTTCAGATTGTCAATTGTAAATAGCATCCAGAATCAAGTTACGTAATGTCTACGCTTTTTATTATTTTAATAAATCTGTGTGAAAATTAATCAAGTTCTGTTTAAAGTTGGTCACCGTCAATCTGCTACTCTAAGCGTGCAAGTGGCATTTCTATCGTCTGACCTAACGGCAGAAGATAAACACGCCATGATAAGACCACGAAACATATTGCTGACACTCGCCTACTTTGTTAGAGCGACAAGTCAAATAATCTGGTGGTGTGTGTACCGAAGGTCTTACAGTACGCACACCACAATGGGAGATTCAATGAGTGCAGGATAGTTTGACTAGTTTTTGCAGTCTGGGGGAGTGTCGTTTTTGGTAATTCTGCTCCCCTATTGAGGCTTGGTGAATATTTGTGGTGATTCTTCGCCCTCATTCATCTGGTCCTCCTCTGGTGGAGAACTTCAGGTTTTTCCCTAGAGGGGGAGACTTGTGGTCTGACGTGTGACAATTTCAGCATGCACCGTTGTGCCTGTGATTCAAATAGTTTGACGAGACCAGCGAACAGATGCAGCTCTCACTGAAATCTGCCGGGATTTTTGGTTCTGATAGGGATGGTTCCCGTGTTCGGATAATCAGAACGCCAGACTGTGTAGTTTCCAAACTTTCGTGGACGCGTCAGAAGATTACAGCAGCCGCACACACCGCCCTCCTCGCCCACAGCGCGCCGTTTTCTGCTGCCACCTGAATCAGGGTGAAAGGGTAAAGCACTGCTGCTCCGGAGGAGGGTTGTTAAATGATATTCACAGCTCTCTGTTCTAAGGTGAACCATAGTTTGTGGCGTACTTGGTTGTAGTTGACTTCTTATGAATAGAGTTGGGCCTCACAGTGGATTCATGTAAACAAAGTCAGACTGCGTTGTGAAAGGGATTAATTCAGCGCAGAATTAGTACAGCTTCCACCTCATGTATGCTTTGCCAATCAAACACAATTTCTTTTCTCATTTGTGTTCACAACACCACCACCAGAGTGCACTTAAGCACTCTGCAGTCCACTCCTGTCAAATAATCCAAGATGGTGGTTCAGAAAAGAAAGGTCAGGAACCAGTAGGAGCCCTGAATCCGGTCATGTGATAGGTTTCAAACAATAGGCTGTCAGTAACTGGTGACATCATCAGAGGGGATATAGGGCAGGCTCAGTAGCCCCATAGCTCCACCCAGTCAGCCAGCAGCAGCAGAAGAAGAAGAAGAAGAAGAAGATGATGATGATGAAGAAGAATACCAAGAAGAACCAAGAAGCGTAGGCAGCAGATGAGATCCAGCACTGCCCTGCAGAACAGAAAGAAATGGAAAAGTAAGTATCCCATATTACATCATTGTTTGTAGTTAGAATTATTATTATTATTATTATCATTTCGTGTCTTGCTCCATATGTAATGCTTCCTTCTCCTCTTTGTCCAGCACTTCCTTCGACATGTCGAAGCCTGCAGGGGCGAGCGCCAACATGTCGACCTGTGCTGCATCCGGACCTGCAGCAAACTCAGCCACCATCTTGTCGAGGCCTGCACCAACCTCTAGATTTGTAACAGTAACAATCTCCAGCATGTCCGAACTGTATAGGCCAGATGGAATCCTGTAGCGCACGTAGGCCACATGCTAAAACTGGAGAAGAAGCTGTTGTTGTCTGTCCCACTCATTGATTTAGGCAATGAGGATGCCCGGTCTGTTCATAATGTTTCGAATGCTGCTGGTGGTCCTAAACAACAGCAAGATGAAGGACAGTACTGGTCGCCAGTATAGACCCACCCCAGCAGAACATCCCTGTGCTAGCGCAGGAACAGACAGCAGATGCTGTGGATAAGAAGGTATAAAGTGCATGCTTTCCAGTTCTACATACAATTTAACTCCTAGTAGAAACACATCATGATTGGGGCTTGCATGTGAGGATAGAAATTGAAACTGCATCGAAGGGTGTTAAAATGCCTATTTCTGAATTCGACTGGGACGAAATATGTCATGCAGAGCACTACATCAATCAGCAGATGATCAGAGAGTATATCCAACTCTCGTGCTCCCAGACCCCCCCCCCCCGACACTCGCCTTGCTGGTGTGACACTATCTATTACAACAGTAGTATATGATGGTGGCAGAGCGATTCTATTCTAGGCACCTCAGTCTGGAACCGCGCTGCTGATACGGTCTCAGGTTCGAACCCTGTCATGGGTGTGGATCTGTGTGTTGTCCTTAGGTTACTTAGGTTTCAGTAGTTCTAAGTCTAGGGGACTGATGACCTCAGATGTTTAGTCCCATGGTGCTTAGAGCCATTTGAACCTTTTGAACAGTATATGATTACCCTGCACTATGTGTGAAATCGGGTGACAAGACTGTTTATATATGACACACATCAGTTATGAACTTATACATTGTGGATACTGTGCTACGCCTCGCATTGGAGAGACTGAGTTCTTGGTTGCTGAGCGTAAACTCCACATAGAATGATGTAGTAAATTTTCTGCATGTGCATAGTGCACATGTTGATGATTTGGAGAAGTACCTTTGTTGGCACATGAACACAGAACCAAAAGAGAAACAGGTTACTGTGCATATGAAAAATCCGATTATTGTGAGGAGACACGCGTGGAATTTAGTGCACACGAAAAAGCTTTATTTGGGAAATACTATACAGGTGCAAAGAAGAAGACAAAGAAAGAGTTTGATGATTTTTTTGAAATACTGGATCCGATGTACGACATTTAAGTAAATAATGTATACATTTAACCTCGAACTATGTTTGTGATTTATTTCATACCTCTCTCGTTGTTGTTGTTGTTCTGGTCTTTAGTCTAGAGACTGTTTTGATGCAGCTCTGCATGCTACTCTATCCTGTGCAAACTTCTTCATCTCCCAGTACCTACTGTAACCTACATTCTTCTGAATCTGCTTAGAGTATTCATCTCTTATTCTCCCCCTACGATTTTTACCCTCCACACTGCCCTCCAGTACTAAATTGGTGATCTCTCGATGCCTCAGAACATGTCCTACCCCTTCTTCTAGTTGACTTGTGCCACAAACTTCTCTTCTCCCCAATTCTATTCAATACCTCCACATTAGTTATGTGATCTACGCATCTAATCTTCAGCATTCTTCTGTAGCACTACATTTCGAAAGCTTCTATTCTCGTCTTGTCCAAACTATTTATCGTCCATGTTTCACTTCCAAACATGGCTACACTCCATACAAATACTTTCAGAAACGACTTCCTGACACTTAAATCTATACTCGATGTTAACAAATTTCTCTTCTTCAGAAACTCTTTCCTTGCCATGGCCAGTCTACATTTTATATCCTCCCTACTTCGGCCATCATCAGTTATTTTGCTCCCCAAATCGCAAAACTCATCTACTACTTTAAGTGTCTCATTTCCTAATCTAATTCCCTCGGCATCACCCGACTTAATTCAACTACATTCCATTATTCTCGTTTTGCTTTTGTTGATGTTCATCTTATATCCTCCTTTCAAGACACTGTCCGCTCTGTTCAGCTGCTCTTTCAAGTCCTTTGCTGTCTCTGACAGAACTACAATCTCACCGACGAACCTAAAAATTTTTATTTCTTCTCCATGGATTTTAATACCTACTCCGAATTTTTCTTTCTTTTTTTTTTTTTTTTTCTTTACTACTTGCTCAATATACAGATTGAATAACATCGGGGATAGGCTACAACCCTGTCTCACTCCCTTCCCAACCACTGCTTCCCTTTCATGCCCCTCTACTCTTATAACTGCCATCTGGTTTCTGTACAAGTTGTAAGTAGCCTTTCGCTCCCTGTATTTGACCCCTGCCACCTTCAGAAATTGAAAGTGATTATTCCAGCCCGCATTGTCAAAAGCTTTCTCTAAGTCTACAAATGCTAGAAACGTAGGTTTGCCTTTCCTTAATCTAGCTTCTAAGATAAGTCGTAGGGTCAGTATTACATCACGTGTTCCAATATTTCTACGGAATCCAAACTGATCTTCCCCGAGGTCGGCTTCTACCAGTTTTTTCATTCGCCTGTAAGGAATTCGCGTTAGTATTTTGCAGCCATGACTTATTAAACTGATAGTTCGGTAATTTTCACATCTGTCAACACCTGCTTTCTTTGGGCTGGGAAATATTATATTCTTCTTGAAGTCTGAGGGTATTTCACCTGTCTCATACATCTTGCTCACCAGATGGTAGAGTTTTTTCAGGGCTGGCTCTCCCAAGGCTGTCAGTGGTTCTAATGGAATATTGTCTACTCCCGGGACCTTGTTTCGACTTAGGTCTTTCAGTGCTCTGTCAAACTCTTCACGCAGTATCATATCTCCCATTTCATCTTCATCTACGTCCTCTTCTATTTCCATAATATTGTCCTCAAGTACACCGCCCTTGTATAGACCCTCTTTATACTCATTCCACCTTTCTGCTTTCCCTTCTTTGCTTAGAACTGGGTTTCCATCGGAGCTCTTGATGTTCATACAAGTGGTTCTCCTTTCTCCAAAGTTCTCTTTAATTTTCCTGTAGGCACTATCTGCCTTACCCCTCGTGATACATGCGTCTATATTTTTACATTTGTCCTCTAGCCATACCCTTTAAAGCTACCCAGTCTTCTTCTATTGTATTTCTTTCTCCCATTCCTGTCAATCGTTCCCTATGCTCTCCCTGAAACTCTCTACAACCTCTGGTTTAGTCAGTTTATCCAGGTCCCATCTCCTTAAATTCCCACCTTCTTGTAGTTTCTTCAGTTTTAATCTACAGTTCATAAGCAATAGACTGTGGTCAGAGTCCACTTCTGCCCCTGGAAATGTCTTACAATTTAAAACCTGGTTCCTAAATCTGTGTCTCACCATTATATAATCTATCTGTAACCTTCTAGTATCTCCAGGCCTCTTCCATGTATACAACCTTCTTTCTTGATTCTTGAACCAAGTGTAAGCTCTCTCGTTACACTTATTAATATCATTATTTTGAATGCTGCACCTATAATCATGCAGCAGCAGACAATTATGTCAAACACCTCCTAATCAGTCACTGTCAAAATGAATAATGAAGCTACTCTTCATGGGTAAATATATAGCTGAATTCTCTGTGTAGCCAATATAGCTCAGTTGATTAAGTGATGGAGCTATAGTGTTCGCACATACTGTTACCATCCTTACAAGTATATCTTTCTGTATATGCTCACTACTTGTCAGTACCTGACATAGTCGGTATCATGGCAGGGTGGGTGAAACATTCTTGCCGCAAGGAGTTTCTTGTTGGTGACTGGTCCTGTGAAGATGCAAAAGAAGACCTGAAGAACAAGAAAGAGAAGAAGAAGAATGAAATACTCCTTCCTGATACTATACGAGCAATTGTTGTGGGTCCATCCAACTATGGCAAGATTAATGTCCTCATGACGCTGCTAACACATGTATATGGAGACCTATTTGAACACGTTCGTGTATTTTGAAAAACACTATTTCAGCCCAAGTATGAGCTATTACAAGACATACTGCGCGGTGTAAAAGGCGTTACATACACGATATTCAGTGAAATCAGTGATATCCCTCACCTGAAAAAGTAAAGCCAATCACTGTCTTCATATTTGAGGATGTTGCTGTAGAAAACCAAAACCAAATCCGAAAATCTTTCTGTTTCGGTCGTCATGTTGATGTATTTTATCTATGCCAAACATATTCCAGAATCCCAAAACAATTGGTTAGGGATCATTCAAACCTCATTATAGCCGTCAAACAAGACAATCTGAATTTGAAATACATTTCCCAAGCACATTTAGGAACTGATATGTTCTTCCATTATTTTGTTAAGATATGTTCCGATTACTGGAATCGTTCACAGTACGGGTTTCTCGTTATTGTTAAAACAAAGAACTGAATGATGGTAGGTACAGGTGAAACTTCCAAGGGTTTCTGTATATATAGCCCCGTAAGAGAGGTGAGTACATCAGTATATGCTACACCATGGACAAATTCGCGCGGATGTCTTGCTCTCTACCCAAGAGAATGGGTGTACATACACAGAATATTCGCTTGTACATGGACAGGAAACTTCAGGCTCTCGTGCATAAAGATGAAGGTATGTGCAGGGAGCTAGAGAAGTAGTACCAGACTCTTCTGAGAATGATCAGCGCAATAAATGAGTTAATGAAATTCGTAATAAAGTGACTGACTTAACTAAAAAGGTCGAGGGTATTGAGGGAAAAATATATGTTGAGGTCCTTGTTGTTGAAAAGGGTGAGCAGGCACATAATAAGAGGAAGAAGAGCGGATATATGAAGCCTCACGCTGCAGAGACATCTGATCAGTATACTCCGAGATGTCAACGAAGCAGAAAGTCATTCAGGAGTAGGAAACCGTTCGAGAGAAATTATGGTTGCTGCCAGTGGAATTACAAATTCTGGGATATAACTACTGTGAACCTGGAACAAAACTTCAAAAACGCTTGGCATGAGGTGATAAGGGGATTAAACTGCTCGACGAAGCGTGTATGGAACACGACATTGCATACGCTGCAAATAAAGATCTCCCAAGTCGTCACATTGCAGATAGGATTTTAGCTGATAAGGCTAAGGCAATACACAAAAGAAAGGATACTGGTATAGGTCAACGCACTGCAGCATTTGCAGTTACCAAAACCATGCCTGGAAAAATTAAGCTGGGTTTAGGAGTGATTAATTTCAAGCGAGCTGTGAATACTGCACACTGTGCACTAAAGAAGAAGAAGAAGAAGAGGAAGAAGAAGAAGAAGAAGGGTGGGAAGTAAAGGTGTTGGAAGAACGGTATCCTGACCGCGATGTATGCAGCTAAAAACGCTCTGAAGCAGAAGGGGTCGAGAGGAAGCTTGATCGGTTAAAGCATCTCGAGTTCTATCAATACCCAAGACTTCTGGTGGTTTTCTTCCATTCCTCATCTCAGCCCTCTCCGCTCTCTCGGCGGTAAGGTCGCTCTTTGGTGGTGCTGCAGCTATTTCTCTGTCAAGAACGCGCAAAACTACCAAGCGTAGTTAGATGAGGCTAGAAGACATAAACGCATGATGGAAGCCACAGCCATCGGAAAAGGACTATGGTTGAAACCGTACAAGAAAGGGCCTATTAGCAATCATACCATATCAGCCAATGACAGATATTGATCTTCTTAAGTTCGTTATAAAAAAATTCAACATTCCAAGATTCCGTGATGTGTTTATGCGTTATACATTGGCAAAGACTATGTGGGAAACTGTTGAATGTGGTATCGCGAATTTAGATGTTGCTGGGGATCCTGGCACCCACTTGGTGTCATATGTTATGAAAAATGCTAATAACGTCTACTATATGTGTGGTGTGTTTATGTGTTATACATTGGCAAAGACTATGTGGGAAACTGTTGAATATGGTATTGTGAATTTAGATGTTGCTGGGGATCCCGGCACCCACTTGGTGTCATATGTTATGAAAAATGCAAATAACGTCTACTATATGTGTGGTGTGTTTAAGTGTTATACATTGGCAAAGACTATGTGGGAAACTGCTGAATGTGGTATAGTGAATTTAGATGTTGTTGGGGATCCTGGAACCAACTTGGTGTCATATGTTATGAAAAATGCAAATAACGTCTACTATTTCGACTCATTTGATCACCAGCAACCGCCAGAAGAATTACAACGATACTTCACTTGCAGAAGACGTGTGTTCTACAATTTTCGGCGCTATCAGGGCTTTAATACACATCACTACGACATGTATGCATCATGTTTCTCTTAACGTTTACAAAGAAGAAGAAGAATATATAAGGAAGAGCTTTAACTGTTCCTTCACCAGCTGAGGTTCAGGTGCAATGTCGAACACTTTGCCTTTAAAAGAACGGTCATGTGTATTATGTGCTAATTACTTCCCACCAATTGATTTGAGCGTTGGTGAATGGAATATTGCATTGATTGGACTGGAGACGTACAACAGCATCCCAAATATCACCGAGGCTAACAAAAACTGCATCTGGGTATTAACGGTGGAAAAGACATTGTGGAAACAGAACCTAGTGCATACGATATCATCGATTTAAATGAAGTCTTAAAACAGTCTGGAAAATGTATTGAACTACGTGCAAACATCAATACACTTAAATCTGAAATAGGGACAGTGAATGAAACGGCTGACTTTAACCAGAAAGGTCCAATAGGGCGCCTACTGCGTTTCACCACAGGACAGTTTTTGAAGAAGGGTCCAAGTAAACTTTATAAGTCAGATCAGACTGAGGACGTACTGCCTGGCAGTACAATCGGAGTCGAGTGTATTATTGCTACGAACTCCTATATCAACAAAAGTCTAATTCAAACCATTTACGGATTCTACCCCTCAGTTGCAACAAGGCAAAAGACTGTTGGTACTCGCACCAATGCAATATGCCTTGCAATGACAGGTCAGACATTGGACTATTTAGAGTTGCCTATTGTGGACCAGAATAATCAACTTGTTGACTTTTGTCGTGAGGAAATCATTGAACGATTACATTTAACGCAGGATGGGCGTACGGTATAAAACCACCGTACGCAATCCACAGCACTTCACTTCGCTGCCGAACCACAAAGTGATAACACGTGTGAACTACGAGTTTCTTAAATCAGTTGGCTTGGAACCTCGCAACGGCATCCTCACTCATTACAACCAGTCCAGTAGAGTATGATGAGTGAATCATACGTCAGGAATACTTCTCGCATAAACCGTATGCTTCAACCACATTTACCAAGAATGATGAAATTAAGATTGTAATCCAGCACCAAGTTTCATACACTGAAGACAAAAAGAAGTGCCGCAGCACGACGTGGCATGGACTCAACTAAACACTGAAGTAGTGCTGCAGGGAACTGACGCCACGAATCCTGCAGAGATGCCCATAAATCCGTAACAGTACGAGGGGATAGAGATCTCTTCCGAACAGGACGTTGCAAGGCATCCCAGATATCTTCAGTAATGTTCATGTCTGGGGAGTTTGGTGGCCAGCAGAAGTGTTTAAACTCAGAAGAGTCTTCCAGCCGCCACTCTATAGCAATTCTAGACGTGTGTGGTGTCGCATTGTCCTGCTGGAATTGCCCAAGTTCCTCGGAATGCAAGATGGACATGAATGGATGCAAGTGATCAGACAGGATGCTTACGTACGTGTCACCTGTCAGAGCCGTATCTAGACGTATCAGGAGTCCCATATCACTCCAAATGCACACGCTCCACGCCATTACAGAGCCTCCACCAGCTTGAACAGTTCCCTGCTGACATGCAGGGTCCATCGATTCATGACGTTGTCTCCGTATCCGTACACGTCCATTCTCTAGATACAATTTGAAACAAGACTCGTCCGACCAGTCAACATGTTTCTAGTCACCAACAGTCCTCTCTGCCTCGTGATGACTAGGTGTTGTGTGATGTCCTTAGGTTAGTTAGGTTTAAGTAGTTCTAAGTTCTAAGGGACTGATGACCATAGATGTTAAGTCCCATAGTGCTCAGAGCCATCAACAGTCCAATGTCGGTGTTGACTGGCCCAGGCGAGGGGTAAATCTTTGTGTCGGGCAGCCATCGAGTGTACGAGTGGGCCTTCGGTTCCGAAAGCCCATATCGATTATGTTTCGTTGAATGGTTCGCACGTTGACTCTTGTTGATGACTCAGCATTGAATTCTGCAACAATTTGAGGAAGGGGTGCACATCTGCCACGTTGAACGATTCTCTTTAGTCGTCGTTGGTCCCGTTCTTGGAGGATCTTTTCCGGTCTCAACGATGTCGGAGATTTGATGTTTTACCGGATTCCTGATATTCACGGCACACTCGTGAAATGGTCGTACGGGAAAACCCCCACTTCATCGCTACCTCGGAGATGCTGTGTCCCATCGCTCGTGCGCCGACTATAACACCACGTTCAAACTCACTTAAATCTTGATAACCTGCCACTGTAGCAGCAGTAACCGATCTGACAACTGCGCCAGTCACTTGTTGTATTATATGGGCGATGCCGACCGCAGCGGCTTATTCTGCCTGTTTACGTATCACTGTATTTGAATACTCATGCCTACATCAGTTTCTTTGGCGTTTTAGTGTAGATATCATCGGTGTACCAAAGCAGCTTAAATCACTTACGAAAGTCAAGTTCTCCGGTCCAGACAGTCAGGTTCCTTTCTGAGTATGCTGATTGAATAGCTACGTACTTAGCAATCGCACACAACCGCTCACTCGTCAAAAGATCGTACCTAAAGACTGTGAACTATGAACAAATGATGTATAATACTTTACAACAATTATTCATTCACAATTGTAAATATTATGTACCAAAAGTTTCGCTAAATGTTAATATGTAAAAACAATTTTAAAGTTAGTAAATAAAAAATAACCCACTGATGCGAGCACAAAAAGTGGTGAAACATTTCTGGGTGAAACAAAACAGAAAAAAGGTGTCTTGCATAAGGCAGAATTCCTCTTCCCATAAATTATATTTACTCCATCCACTGGATTACAGATGAATATCACTAAAGTTGATTTTCAGTAGGATTTTGGTACATTTTCTCTGTTCGAACATTAAGAATTATTTCGAAGAAAACAATTTGTCAACAAATAGTCAGCACGAAATAATGAGCGCTATCGACAGGGGATGTCAAAGTGATTCCATATTTTTAATTTCCAGAAGGGTTTTGACACGGTTCCTCACAAGTGACTTCTAATCAAATTGTGCGCCTGTGGAGTATCGCCTCAGTTATGCGACTGGATTCATCAGTTCCTGTCAGAAGGACAACGGTTCGTAGTAATGGACGGAAAATCATCGAGTAAAACAGAAGTATATGTGGCTTTCCCCGGAAGTGTTGTAGACCCTCAGCTGTTCTTGATCTACATAAAAGACTTAAGAGACAATCTGAGCAGCCCTTTTAGAATGTTTGCAGATGATGCTGTCATTCAACGTCTTGTAAAGCCACCAAATGATCAAAACCAATTGCAAAAGTATTTAGACAAGATATCTGTACTGTGTGAAAACTGGCAATTGACTCTAAATAATAAAAAGTGTGAAGCCATCCACGTGAGTACTAAAAGGAATCAACTAAATTTCCGTCATACGGTAGGTAACAGAGATTTAACGGCTGTAAATCCATCTAAACACTTGGGGATTAGAATTATGAATAACTTAAATTGGAACGAATGGTTCAAATGGCTCTAAGCACTATGGGACTTAATGTCTGAGAACATCATCCCCTAGACATAGAACTACTTAAACCTAACTAACCTAAGGTCATCACACACTTCCATGCTCGATGCGGGATTCGAACCTGCGACCGTAGCAGCTGCTTGGTTCTAGACTGAAGCGCCTAGAACCGCTCGGCCAAAGCGGGCAAATTGGAATGACCACATAGAAAATGTTGTGACCGAACACTGAGAAAATGTAATAGGTTTAATAAAGATACTGCCTACAGTACGCTTGTACGTCCTCTTCTGGAGTATTGCTGTGCGGAGTAAGATCCGCATGAGAGAGAACTGACGGAGGCATCGAAAAAGTTCAAAGAAAGGCGGCTCGTTTTGTATTATCGCAAAAAAGGGGAAATAGTGACACAGGCATAATACTGTAAGTAGGCTGTTTAGGTTTTTTTATTGGTAATGCCACGTAGCGCTCTGTATGAAAATCACTGGCTGTGCTCCGTGCAGTCTGTGGCTAGTTTGCATTGTTGTCTGCCATTGTAACGTTGGGCAGTTGGCTGTTAACAGCGCGTAGCGTTGCGCAGTTGGAGGTGAGCCGCCAGCAGTGATGGATGTGGGGAGAGAGATGGCAGAGTTCTGAAATTTGTAAGACTGGATGTCATGAACTGCTATATATATTATGACTATTAAGGTAAATACATTGTTTGTTCTCCATTAAAATCTTTCATTTGCTAACTATGCCTATCAGTAGTTAGTGCCTTCCATAGTTTGAATCTTTTTTTTAGCTGGCAGTAGTGGCGCTCGCTGTATTGCAGTAGTTCGAGTAACAAAGATTTTTGTGAGGTAAGTGATTTGTGAAAGGTATAGGTTAATGTTAGTCAGGGCCATTCTTTTGTAGGGATTTTTGAAAGTCAGATTGCATTGCGCTAAAAATATTGTGTCAGTTTAAGCACAGTCATGTATAATTTTTCTAAGGGGACGTATCATATGGCGACCCTGCCAGGATACCTAACTGGAATCTTCTGATTTTTTCTTGTAGTTTGTGTAGCTAGTGTAGATTTTGTTTATTGCTAGTGCGTAATTGTAGAGAGAATCTCCTTTGTAGTTGCAGTCTTTCAATGTTGTACAGTAAAACAGGTGTGGCATGCATGTAGATTTGCACCAAGTATTTCGCAGCTGCACTTGCAATTAACTAGATATTATTTTCAGCGTTATGTTAATGTGTTCTCTTATTTTCTGTGTTATCGTGTGAAATATTGTGACAATAATGGCGTGTGAAAAACGTAACACTAAGCTCCAAAGTAAACTGAGAAATAATAGTGACGACGAGCGTAGCTTACCAGCACCGCTGTGTAATGAATTAACAGACATTCAAAGTAGTAATTTGGTAATTGTGCATAGGGAAATGGAGCGGGCTGCAAATAAGGGTGTAGGCAGTGAAACAATTAGTGAACAGGGAAGCATTATCGATCAATCGGTCGGCAACAGCTCGCCACAGGAATCCGAAATAACAGAACACAATATTGCAAATACTGTAGACTCAGGTTTTGGGTCCTGACCATTTTCTCAAATGAGTCAAGACACATTTTCTGCCTGTCAAAACGTGAATGTTGCCGGTGAAAATGCACTGCCAAAAAGCATAGAGAAACACATTCCAGACACTAATTCGTTATCACAATTAATGCAACAAATGGGACAAAAGCTTCAAAAGTTAGACACAATGGAACAAAATCAGAGACAAACACAGCAAAAGCTTGAAAAGTTAGACACAATGGAACAAAATCAGAGACAAAAACAGCAAAAGCTTCAAAAGTTAGACACAATGGAACAAAATCTTCAAAAGTTAGACACAATGGAACAATACCAGAGACAAACACAGCAACAGTTAGACACAATGGAACAAAATCTTCGGAAGTTAGACACCACACTTGAACAAACACCTGAAGATTTAACTACTGAGTTACATAACATTGAATCAAAATGTCAAAAAGTCTGTAATGACGTAAAAACACAAATTTGTGAGCATTTCCAAGCTATTTTTTCGCGTCATGAAAATGCATTACAGAATCACGAAGCAGCCATAAAAGAACTGCAAACTATTGTTCATGAAAATCACGACACCTTGCAAGCCAAAATTGACTCAGTTGCATCTACCGATTCGGTTACGCAACTTGCAAAAACTCAGGAAAAGTTAAAGGACACAGTAGATACGATTTCAACACAAATGGACACTCTGAAACTTGGTTCAGAGAAACACACTGAGGAAATAAGTTCACTATCGGAGGAAGTAGCCGAAGTTTCGAATCAGCTCACTAACTTATCTACAAAGGTGGATGATGATCTGAGTGACACAAGACCTGTAGCCTTCACTGATACAGAAGAGTATGAACAAATTAAGAAATTCAAACAAAATCAGAATCAAATTAATACGCAACACAAAAGAGAAATCCAGGAAGTACAAGATCAGTTGGCACAAGTAATACAAGAATTACATATTTCGGAGGACACTCGCGCTCCAATACGGGAAGAGGGACATAGAAATACGGAACAGCTACAAAATAATAACACAGCGCATTTCGGAAATTATGAAAGAAATTGGCAAGGTGCACCGAATTTTGAAATGGAACCGCCGAAACGACGTAACAATGACCGACATGGGACTCGCTGACACGATGATTTGACTATAAGCTGTTCATTACTACACGTAAATCCAAAACATTTAAGAATTCTGGCAACGACATTCATCCACGAGCATGGCTTCATCAATTCTCTCATTGTTTTCCTCCCAACTGGTCATTGCAGCACAGATTAGAATTTATGTGTGGCTACTTAAAAAATGAACCAGCTGAAAGAATGCGATCGGTCATTCACGATTGTCACAGTGAAGGAGAATTTTATCATGCCTTCCTCTCAGCATATTGGTCTCAAGCCACACAAGACCGAGTAAAATATAGCATCATAATGATGAAACATTTCGAACAATCTGAATTTTCCAGTCTTGTGAAATATTTTGAAGACATGTTGCACAAGAATCAGTACCTCTCAAACCCATACAGCCCCTCAGAACTCATCCGCATTTTCTTAATCAAATTACCTGAACATTTACGACATATTATTTTGGCAGGACGCTGCAAAGACGACATTGAAGCTTGTCAGGGACTCTTACAAGAATTAGAAATTGACACTGACAATCGCGGAACGCGAAAACAGGAACACAACAATTACAGGTCACATACGTCGCATTTCCGCGATGAAAGAAATAATAACTGGACACGACAAGGCTATTCTCACAACACAAATCGTGACCAAAACAGACGCCACCCGTATGACAACCGTTGGCAGAGTAGTAATAATTACAGGGAAAGATCACCTCTCCCCGGTAATGACTATCACAGAGACAATCAGAGAAACGGACAATATGGGAACCAAAATAATTATTATCAAGGGAGACAGAACAATTTCAGACGCAACGGTCCACCGCGTAGTTGCGATTCCGGGAGAAATTCTGCACCACATGACCGACAAGAAAGAAATTACAGCAACTACCGACATGACGACAGACGATATCGTAACGACAGACCTGAATTTTATCAGAACTGGCGGGGTTCAAACAGGGAAGGGCCCTCTCGACAAGGTGAATTTGTAGAAGTTAGGTCTCCTAATCCCAATAACGACGCGCGCCAACAAAGAGACAGACAATGACTCGCACCGCAGGCAGCCACGTGTGCTGGCTGGCTCAGACAAAAATAACATAGACGCTAAACTTGAGAAAAATTCCAGTATTCTTTACCGACGTATACCACATGATAATTGCGTTCAAGTTGAAACTCTGCGTACTAGGAAAATTAAAGGATTGCACCACATTTCACATGTAAAGCCGTTTATTGAAAGATAATCTGTTTTTTAATTTAGTCTTTACTATAAAATTTTTCACTTCACGTTACTAGTACTCTTTGTCACACTTAGAAACTGTTAACATGCAACAATGTTTTGAAGTTAACTATCCAGTGTAGAACCTAGCGAACTTATTTAGACAAGTAATTACAAATGCATTGTTATAGTGAACAGAGGACACAGTGTTATTGTGTGTGTACATTCTTGCTTGTTAGTTGCACGATTGCGTAACGACTACAAGGCTTACATAGTTAGAACATATACTGGTACTGCTAATAAGATTTTAATGCAACATTTTGGTTTACTTGAAAATACATTCTGGATTTAAAGTACTTTCTGTGAGATACCAGATGACACAGTGGTTAGTTTACATGACAGCTACACGATTTTATCACGACGCTACTAATGAGTGACAATTTACAATGTTGCTTTTGCGGTGTTTCTGTTTTATGTCTGCACAGTTTTATGTATTATTCTGGAAAGAAAAACATGTTTTAGTAGTAACTTTTGTGGTATAGCTACAATGAGACAGCCTTTTTCGCAGCACAACAATACGTTACATTATAGTACTTTCTTGATCACGGTAAGGTACGTAATAACTACGGTATCTATACGCAAAGCATTTCACTTTCGTTTATGATGAGGTAAGTACATTGACTTCAGCAGAACTTTGCTTACAGAGGACGATAACTACGACAGTTCCACAGAATTATCTTACAGCAAGACGCGAATTTAGCGCTACAGGACAAGCATTTGAGTGATTAATTTTGTACTTAAACCATTTATTTTTCAAGATTTTTGAATTACAAAGAAAGTTTTCCGTGATACATTTCATTCCATTGCTGTAATCTGTAACACCTGACGGTATAATTACATTAATCCTCAGGGGGGTACACGCTTACTTTGTGTACCATGTGTGTGGCAAGCACAAGGAGCCCTAGCTAATATGGTATTTGCTTATACAACTTTACACATCGGTACCATATTTCTCTAACACAGAATTACACAGCTATCTGATCATTTAACTGAGAGAGACAAATATTTATTTTACCACATCAGTGACAGATGTTTACGTAATTACGCAGTTGGATAACTTCACACTTATGAAATTGTATTTGTCTGTACTTTGTGAATTGTTCATATTTTTTGGGAACCATTTTGATGCTATGGGAGCTTTGAATTATGTATTCGGTATGGGATCATGATTTTTAAAGTACGTTTGCTGTAGATGACACTGTTTAAATGAGCAGAGAACTTTTTTTAGGTTTTGAAATTATTGCAGGAAGCTACGACGTTTTTGAGATTTGGCTGAGTTTTTATGATGTTATTATTACGATGACAATGTATATTACGCTGTTGAGGTATGTTTATGATCAATAAGCTGATGCTATATGAGGAATCTGATTATGCTACGTATTTGTTATGATGAAATATTGAAGAAGTGTCGACGAATATGTATATGTGTAATAAGGTAAGGAATAATGAGTAGTGGTTAGGGACTCTGGTTTGTGAAAAAGGATGTTGGAAACCAAGAATCGTACTTTAAGAATTATGAAATGTGTGTACATGCGTGAATGTGTTACAATGCTGTCGAAAATTTTTTGGACACTGTTATATTTATAGGATTTTGTTTCTACACTTTTCTACTGTAATTTCTCGACTTGTGAAATTTTATTTGTATATGAGACTGTCACTGTAGTGCAAACTGGTGTCGTAAATATTTCGGTAAGAAAGTTAAGTGACCACCTGCACGTAATGCGTTGTGGGCACCCAGCTGCGCGACAATCGCCTGGAAGAAAGCCATTTGTGTGTGCCTTTCAGAGGCACAGGTGATAGAAAAAAAAGGGGCCATTATCCTCGCTATTGACATTCCTTTGTAGAAAGCATCGCAAATACGACACGCTCAAACTTGAAAACATATGATAACACTGTGGAGCTCTTAATTTATGATATTTACTGAAATGTCTAATGAAATGACAAGAAATATTTTATGTCTATACACCTGATGATGACTACTGTCTTTCTAGTTGAGAGATTTTTTTTACTACCTTATGAAATGCCATATGACTAATCAATCATGTTTCAAGCCTTACTTTGTACATATTTGCTCATTTTCTTTAATATCTAGTTTCTAGCTGCACTGCAGCATTGGTTAAAATAAAATTTTATAGATGTACTAATATAAATATTTTCTGTCTATAGATCAAGTAAATAATAATTTATTTCAAAAAATGAGGGAGCACAAAAAGACATTTACCTTCACAGGAACTGCATTCATAAGTTTTGGTACACCACTTTAATGACATAGATATTAAGATGTGAATATACATTTCCCTTATCTGCATTGTTGTCTTTAGTGTAATATTTTTTCTGCTTGAGCTATGTCATGTTTAGATATAAGTTATTGCATTTGCTGCTGCTGTTGCCAGGCATAGTGCTACTAAATTTCACTTTACATTACTCTGTTAAGCCAGTTTTACTACGAATTTATTTTTCTTGTTTGCTCTGCATTGCCTTATATTAGTTGTAATATTGCATTTGCTTTGCTAATTTATGCTGCTTGCTTTGCCATTTGTATTTTTTATCATTGCTGTTTGTGTTAATTATTTTGTGCTGCTGCATTGCCTCGTTCCTTAGTTTAGCATCTGAGCTCAGTAGATTTAAGTTAGCTTAAGATGGGGTAGGCTATATGTGAGAACGAGTTGTGATAAATTGGAAGAAATGCATTGAGAAGTTATATGAAAACGATTTGGGCCAAAATGAGTATTGTACAATGAGCCATAATTATTTTGAAAGAAATATGGTTAGAATACAGAAAAGAGGTATAGATAGGACTTTTTGGGAATAATGATGAACGAAGGGAGATCTCCAAGAACAAAAAAGGTTTTGTTCACAAAATACTGCAGTACCAAATGTTACACTGAAAACGAACCCTGTCCTTTCCATTGTGTTAACCCCCTATGTGTTTGTGTACCCTTGTGTATTTGTTTTCTTCCTGTCTCTGTGTACTGTTTCATAGAATTTTTTTCTCTTCTGGTACTAAGCTACATTCACTATGATGAGGAATACTGTTATCCTCAAATATAATTTGCATTTATAATATGTTATTTACTTTGTAAAGATGTTTTGACATTAGTTATCTGTTCTGTTTTGTTGCTCATGTGTGAAGTTGATGTTGCAAAAGTTATTCTGATGTTTCATGTATGTACCTATGTCATAATTCCTGTGACACTGATGTATATGTTATTTCTATTCTTTGGTAAAGCCCATATTACTACAAATGTCATCTGTTTTGTTATGTTCTTTAATGATGTACATTTTGTACCTTTGTTATTGTATTCTTATGTTATAAAATTGTAATTGACACCAGTTCATCAAATTAAGTAACTTGTAAGTTACATTTCACTGCACACGTTTCTGTTGGTCATAGTATATGGACAATATGTGAGAAGTTGGGACTGACAGTGTTTGCACGTGTGTTAATAATTCAGCAAGGGACTCGTTAACAGCATTGCTGGTTCTAAGGACAATTAGAAAAAAACTTTGTGAGTGCACAAGACTCTTTGATGGTGATTGTGCACCTGCACAGTTGCAACAGATGGCTGCTGGCCGTCTCTACATGGACTACAGTGGGTCTGCATCTTTGATGGCCCACCATTACCATTACCTCTACAAGGACTGCAGTGGGTCTGCATCTTTGATGGCCCACCATTACCAATTTATACAAGGACTGCAGTGGGTCTGCACCTTTGATGACCCACCAATACCATTATTTCTACAAGGACTGCAATGGGTCTGCATCTTTGATGGCCTACCAATACCATTATTTCTACAAGAACTGCACTGGGTCTGCACCTCTGGTGGCCCACCAATACCGTAATCTCTAACAAGACTACAGTGGTCTGCTCTGTGATGACCTACCTACCATATTCTTCAAAACTTCGACTGACTCTGCTGTGGGTTTGCTCTGTTGTGGCCTATTACGTGTCTGCATGTCGAGAGTCAGCACTGTCTTCCCGTTGGAAGGACACCGCTACTTCTTCAAGACTGCATGGAAATCCACTACTTCCATGTGCATTTTCTTTTACTGCTGAGACTTTGAGAAAAACACTGCAATTTTACTGTGATGAACGATCAGGACTGTCTTTTTGGACTTTGACCAACATTGTATCAATAAGTGTGTGCATTTGATTTCTTTGTTATTGTAATTATGAATTTTTTTTTAAAATCTGTATTGGCCACTGCCCAAAACAATTTGTAAAATTTTTTGTGGGAAGCATGGGGGCTATGTAAGTAGGCTGTTTAGGTTTTTTTATTGATAACGCCACGTAGCGCTCTGTATGAAAATCACTGGCTGTGCTCCGTGCAGTCTGTGGCTAGTTTGCATTGTTGTCTGCCATTGTAGCGTTGGGCAGTTGGCTGTTAACAGCGCGTAGTGTTGCGCAGTTGGAGGTGAGCCGCCAGCAGAGGTGGATGTGGGGAGAGAGATGGCGGAGTTTTGAAATTTGTAAGACTGGATGTCATGAACTGCTATATATATTATGACTATTAAGGTAAATACATTGTTTGTTCTCCATTAAAATCTTTCAATTGCTAACTATGCCTATCAGTAGTTAGTGCCTTCCGTAGTTTGAAACTTTTTTTTAGCTGGCGGTAGTGGCGCTCGCTGTATTGCAGTAGTTCGAGTAACAAAGATTTTTGTGAGGTAAGTGATTTGCGAAAGGTATAGGTTAATGTTAGTCAGGGCCATTCTTTTGTAGAGATTTTTGAGTCAGATTGCGTTGCGCTGAAAATATTGTGTCAGTTTAAGCACAGTCATGTATAATTTTTCTAAGGGGACGTTTCAATACGTGAATTGGAATGGTAATCAAAACAAAGGCGTTTGTTGTCCCGGCAGGATCTTTTCGGGAAATTTCAATTACCAGATTTCTTCTCTGAGTGCGAAAATATTCTGTTGGCGCACACCAACATAGGGACAAATGATCATGACAAAATGAGAGAAATCAGAGGTTGCAGAGAAAGATTTCAATGCTCGTTTTTCCCGCGCGTAGTTCGAGAGTGGAGCGGTAGAGAAATAGTAGGAAGGTGGTTCGATGAAACCCCTGCCATGCACATAATGGTGAATAGCAGAGTAATACCTGTATTGCTGATGTAGATGTACTGTGTCCGTATGTCTCTGTGGGATACTGGAAATGCATAGATTACACATCATTGTTTTCTGCCAAACCACGAAGCGGTTCAAATGGTTCAAATGGCGGTCACAGGTTCGAATCCTGCCTCGGGCATGGATGTTTGTGATGTCCTTAGGTTAGTTAGGCTTAACTAGTTCTAAGTTCTAGGGAACTAATGACCTCAGCAGTTGAGTCCCATAGTGCTCAGAGTCATTTGAACCACTGGTTCAAATGGCTCTGAGCACCATGCGACTTAACTTCTGAGGTCGTCGGTCACCTAGAACTTAGAAATAATTAAACCTAACTAAGCTAAGGACATCAAACACATCCATACCCTAGGCAGGATTCGAACCTGCTACAGTAGCGGTCGCTCGGTTCCAGACTGTAGCGCGTAGAACCGCACGGCCACTCAGGCCGACCAAACCACGAAGCGCTTGATTGAGTTATCAAGAACTCATTTGAAGATGCTCTTATCAATTATGTCGTCGTTGGGCCTTGTGCTGTAGTCGTAAAACACGTGTCTGGAAACCGAGAGGTCACGGTACCGAATCCTGGTTGGACCCAGGAAATTTTAATTCTGCATTTAATCTATCCTTAACCTTTTAATAACGTGAGGGGTCTTCAAAAACAACAGGTGGTTCGGATTTCACGTTGAGTGTAGGTTTCTTTTCGTCAGTTGGAGAACGGGAGTAGATTAGAGAAACAGAAGTCGCCAAAGTGCCTTCGAACTGAAAGACCAAGGAAATTTGGCCATTGAGCCACACGAAATTAATATGTGATTCTTTACCCCTAATGCAAAGAAATCGGGGACTGGCTAACGTTTTTAGTCCAATGACGAGTGTATGACGCTTATAGTTGAGAATTTTGCAGGTCCTCTAGGATAGCACACGTTTGGAATGGATTCTTCGCGCTCGAAAAAGCTGGTAAGTCGAATACTGTGCTTTATTCTAAAAGAAGACTAAATTGAAAAAAGTTTCATTTTTGAGCTGCCATGAAGTCGAAAGTTTTCCGCATTGCCCCTGACTCGGATTTGGGACTGACGGGCTGGACTGGCTCGCGGCCGAGTTGCCGGCTCGTACACAACATGCCACGTGCTCATGCGATCGATAGTTGCGCGCGCATCAAAATCGTCTGTTGCCGACGTCTCTGTAGGCAGCAGCGAGGGCCGTGGGGTGCCACTGCTGTGGCGACGGCGACACGTTACGACGCCGTAAACACACGCTATAGGCGAATAACAACAGCACTAGGACGAGCGTTCACTCACACACATTCACTGCACATTCACTCTCCCATACATTCGTGTGTCATAAAACACCACGCCAATCTGACAACGAAGTTTGTTTCATAGCATCCTTTGTCAGTCTTTTCACTTCTGCTAACGTAAAAGTTTTGTGGCTTCTTTCTACATAACCATTAACTTGAGCCCATATGAGATCAATGGAATTACAGTGGCAGTGGTACGATGGCAGTCTGAGGACACGACCGCCATATATGGCCATATATATTTGCCAGTTCCACCAAAACATGTAAAAATAAAGATGTTTTATTCTAAGCCAAGATTCTCTTTCTACAGTCGTATGGTATGGGAATGTTTCTTCGCTGTAGTCAGTCGATAATGTCTAATTTTCTCTAAGCTACTGTAGGTGGCTATGGATATCATATTTACTCCACAGTGTAGTGAAATATGACACTCATTCTATACTTAAAAACAATTTCGGTATAACGGCTGCATTTCGTGTACAGTGACATATGAATTACGGTCCGCTGACCGTAATGTATCAAGCGACCACATTTTTATCTGCAAGCTCTCCGGATTAACAGCTATAGGTTTCTTAATTTCGGAACATCAGAACGATTATGACCACTAAAAGCAAGCCACGATTCGATACTACAAGATGTGAAAGAATCGAAATTTTTAACCACATAATTGACATATGGCCACTTCTTTTACATCTACATCTACATGGATACTCTGCAAATCACATTTAAGTGCCTAGCAGAGGGTTCATAGAACCACTTTCACCATTCTCTATTATTCCAATTTTGTATGGCGCGCGCAAAGAACGAACACCTACATCTTTGCGTACGATCTCTGGTTTCCCTTATTTTATGGTGGTGATCGTTTCTCTCTACGTAGGTCGGTGCCAACAAAATATTTTCGCATTTGGAGGAGAAAGTTGGTGATTCGAATTTCGTGAGAAGACTCCGTCGCAACGAAAAACGCCTTTCTTTTAACGATGTCCATCTAATAAAAAAAAAAAAAAGGTTCAAATGGCTCTGAGCACTATGCGACTTAACTTCTGAGGTCATCAGTCGCCTAGAACTAATTAAATCTAACTAACCTAAGGACATCACACACATCCATGCCCGAGGCAGGATTCGAACCTGCGACCGTAGCGGCTGCTCGGTTCCAGCCCGTAGCGCCTAGAACCGCACGGCCACTCCGGCCGGCCTCTAAAAGAGGAAGAACAAACGTAGTGTAGGCAAGTCTCCTTAGTAGATCTGTCACATATTCTAAGTGTCCCGCCAATAAAACGCATTCTTTGGTTAGTCTTCGTGACAACATTTTCTGTGTGTTCCTTCCAATTTAAGTTGTTCGTAATCGTAATTCCTTGGTATTTAGTTGAATTTACGGCCTTTAGATTTGCCTGATTTATCGTGTAACCGAAGTTTAACGTATTCCTTTTAGCACTCATGTGGATGACCTCACACTTTTCGTTATTTAGGGTCAACTGCCAATTTTCGCACCATTCACATATCTTTTCTAAATCGTTTTACAATTTGTTTTGATCTTCTGATCATTTTACTGTCGGTAAATGAAAGCGTCTTCTGCAAACAACCTAAGACGAATGCTCAGATTGTCTCCCAAATCGTTTATATAGATTAGGAATAATAAAGGGCCTATAACACTGCCTTGGGGAGCGCCATAAATCACTTCCGTTTTACCCGATGACTTTCCGTCTATTACTACGAACTGTGACCTCTCTAACAGGAAATCACAAAAAATGGTTCAAATGGCTCTGAGCACTATGGGACTTAACATCTATGGTCATCAGTCCACTAGAACTTAGAACTACTTAATCCTAACTAACCTAAGGACAGCACACAACACCCAGACATCACGAGGCAGAGAAAATCCCTGACCCCGCCGGGGATCGAACCCGGGAACCCGGGTGTGGGAAGCGAGAACGCTACCGCACGACCACGAGATGCGGGCAGGAAATCACAAATCCAGTCACATAACTGAGACGATATTCCATAAGCACGAAATTTCACTACAAGCCGCTTGTGTGGTACAGTGTCAAAAGCCTTCCGGAAACACAAAAATACGGAATCAATCTGAAATTCCTTGTCGATAGCACTCAACACTTCATGCAAATAAAGAGCTAGTTGTGTTTCACAAGAACGATGTTTTCTAAATGTATGTTGACTGTGTGTCAACAGACCGTTTTCTTCGAGGTAATTCATTATGTTTGAACACAATATATGTTCCAAAATCCTGCTGCATATCAACGTTAATGATATGGGCATGTCATTTAGTGGATTAGTCCTACTACCTTTCTTGAATATTGGTGTGACCTGTGCAACTTTCCAGTCTTTGGGTACGGATCTTTCGTCGAGCGAACGGTTGTATATGATTCTTAAGTATGGAGCTAAAGCATCAGCATACTCTGAAAGGAACCTAACTGAATACAGTCTGGACCAGAAGACTTGCTTCTATTAAGTGATTTAAGTTGCTTCACTACTCCGAGTATATTTACTTCTACGATACTCATGTTGGCAGCTGTTATTGATTTGAATTCTGGAATATTTACTTCGTCTTCCTTTATGGAGGCATTTCGGAAAGCTGTGTTTAATAACTACTCTTTAGCAGGACTGTCTTCGATAGTATCTCCATTGCCATCGTGCATAGAAGGCATTAATTGTTTCTTGCCGCTAACATACTCCACATACGACCAGAATCTCCTTGGATTTTCTGACAGGTTTCGAGACAAAGTTTCGTTGCGGAAACTATTATAAGCATCTCGCATTGAAGTCCGCGCTAAATTTCGAGCTTCTGTAAAAGATCGCCAGTCTTGGGGATTTTGCGTCTGTTTAAATTTGGCATGTTTGTTTCGTTGTTCCTGCAACAGTGTTCTGACCCGTTTTGGGTACCAAGGAGGATCAATTTGTTAATTTATTTGGTATAAATCTCTCAATTGCTGCCGATACTATTTCTTTGAATTGAAGCCACAACATGTCTACACTTATATTATTAATCTGGAATGAGTGGAAATTGCCTCTCAGGTAGGCGTCCAGTGAGTTTTTTCTGCTTTTTTGAATGGGTATTTTTTCGTTTATTTTTGGAAGATCTGGGGGTTACAATATTCAGTCTCACAACGACGACCCTGTGTTCACTAATCCCTGTACCCGTTTTGATGCTAGTTGTTAACTCAGGATTATTTGTTGCTAAGAGTTCAAGTGTGTTTTCACAACCGTTTACTATTCGCGTGGGCTCATGAACTAACTGCTCGAAATACTTTTCAGAGATTGCGTTTAGCATAATTTCGGATGATGTTTTATGCGTACCTCCGGAATTAAACATGTCGATTGTAAATTAAAGTCGCCACCAACTATAATCGTATGAATATGGTACGTGTTTGAAATCAAACTGTCCGCAGCTCGTGGTCGTGCGGTAGCGTTCTCGCTTCCTACACACGGGTTCCCGGGTTCGATTCCCGGCAGGGTCAGGGATCTTCTCTGCCTCGTGATTACTGGGTGCTGTGTGCTGTCCTTAGGTTAGCTAGGTTTAAGTAGTTCTAAGTTCTAGGGGACTGATGACCATAGATGTTAAGTCCCATAGTGCTCAGAGCCATTTGAACCATTTTTTTTTTTTTTTGATAAACTACTTCTAACAGCAACAAACACACCACCGCCAACCGTGTTTAGCCTATCATTTCGGAACACCGTTAGGTTGTTCGCAAAAATTTCGGCTGAGCTTATCTCCGGCTTAAGCTAGCTTTCAGTGGCTATAACGATTTGAGCATCAGTGCTTTCTATTAATGCTTGGACGTCTGGTACTTTCCCAACACAGCTACGGCAATTTACAACTGTTATACCAATAGTTCCTGTATCTACGTTCTTCCTGTGTTCGGCCTGCACCCTTTGTGATTGAAGCCCTTCTTGTGCTTTCCCGAGACCCTCTAACCTAAATAACCGCCCAGTCCACACCACACAGCCCCCGTTACCTCTGTAGCCGCCTCCTGCGTATTGTGGACACCTGACCTATTCTGCGGAACCCGAAACCCAACCACCCATTGGCCCAAGTCGAGGAATCTGCAGCCTACACGGTCAGACCCTCCAATCGGCTCTTTACCAGAGGTCCGCAATCAGCCCTGTCTAGACTCGGAAATTGTTTGTCTCAGAATTACCCTACAGAAAATAAAATGTTGGGGATAGTACTAATTTCAGCACTAGATATAGTTTCGCCTCCTTTGCGTGAAAGTATTCCCGTTGTGATGGAACAGAACATGAATAAATCACTGCGTATTTCGCGCTGCTCACCTCTCTTCCGTCCCTTGCCGCCTGACCTGTCTGCCCCCCCCCCCCCCTCCCCGCCTCCCCGCTCCCCCTCGCCCCCCTCCTCCTTCCACCAAATTCTGCGCCTGCAGACGTCATAGGGATGACGATTATCACTGAAACAACCAGTTTTCGTTTTTTTTCATTGCCAGTGTTACAACCGTCAGAATAACCGGTTTCTGAAATAAACGATTTTCGCTTTTTATTCTTATTGCTTCCTGTAATAAACGCGAAAGTCGAACAGAGATTGAAAAATTTTGACTCCCTCCGTTTCAGGTTACATATAACCAAAGTATTAAATTACATAGTCAAATAAAAGAGAACTTAGTCTGTCCACCGTTCGCTGCTTTCCTCGAAAAGTTTTAAGTGGTTTTAATACAGCAAAAAATCGCCATTGTTCTCCTACTGCTCCTAATTTTTTGGAATTCTGCTCAAAAATCATGTTGTCATCGAAGATCATACTACTTTTCGGCATTAGGAATAGCCCGCGCTAAAGAGTGAAAACTGAGCCTGAAGAACTATTTTTCGTGTTAATTTGTACTTTTTCAAGGGCTGCAACCACACAGAAGCAGATTATATTGACACAGGCAGCAGATCAGCTACTCTTTATTTTTGTCGAAAAATATGAACGAATTTTTAAGTTTTCTCCTCATATGATGTCTTAGGTTTGTTGTGGTTCCTCCTCTTTTTAATCTTTTAAAGCAAATGGGAAATTAAACTTCACTGATACCTCACATCGTATGATGCTTCCAGATTATGGATGGTGCCATTCTGTAAACAACTGACGTCCGACGACGACAGTAAGAAACTGCTATGTAGACCATATGGGACAAGTCTTGCACACTAGGTGCACCTAACAGGCCACGCTACATGGTAACAGGAACATTACTGCCTCAGCAACACTGTACCAATTCTTATGACATGTGTTTGTTGCTCGTTTCTGTTATTGTTATTGTTATTGTTATTGTTATTAAAATTGTACTGATCGCTTTTCCTACAAACATAAAAAAAAATTTGCATCACCCCAGTTCCCGGAACTCCTGAAGATAGACGTTGACTATGGATATTGTATCACAGACACAGTGCCTTTGACTGTTCAGATATGTCACTAAACCGGTGCAAAGATGTAAACAACCATGCATGAGCAGCGCCTATTAGACGGAGGGGGTCCGACAGCCGATCAGTTCCAGTCATTCGACCAGGAAGAAGGTACACGGCTCGTATTGTCTGTAGTTCAACCATGCCTAGACGGTCAATACCGCGATTCTATCGCGTCCGCATTGTTACTTTGTGCCAGGAAGGGCTCTCAACAAGGGAAGTGTCCAAGCGTCTCGGAGTGAACCAAAGTGAAGTTTTTCGGACATGGAGGATGTGGTGTCACCGCTAGACACCACACTTGCTAGGTGGTAACTTAAATCGGCCGCGGTCCTGTAGTACATGTCGGACCCGCGTGTCGCCACTGTGTATTCGCAAACCTAGCGCCACCACATGGCAGGTCACAAGACACGGACTTGACCTCGCCCCAGTTGTACGGACGACATAGCTTGCGACAAGACCTACCAAGTATTCCTCTCATTTGCCGAGAGACAGATTAAATAGCCTTCAGCTAGTCCATCGCTACTACCTAGCAAGGCGCCATGTGTATCATTGCTAATTGCTTACTACTATGCAAGAGATGTATTTCAACAAGAACAAGACTACATTAAAGTTAAGTATATTAAAATCTCTCTTCTTTTCTTTATAGTTTTCATCCAGTCTCCTGTTTCAGAATTTACGCCCGTCTGCGTTAGTTTCGCGTGCACCTAGCCACTCATTGTGTCGAGACCTTAGGGAATCGACACAACAATATTTTGGCGACGAGGTGGGATGCCGCGCCCACGTTGCAGTCTTTGTGTTATACTTGCTCTAATTTGCTTGAATCATGGCTTCGCCGCATTCTCCAGATGTACTGTCCGAATTTTTTCGCTTGCAGAATCAGCAGACGCAGGCGTTATTGGAAGCCCTTGGACAGCTCGTCCAGGGTCAACGTGCGCTGCAAACCGATGCGGCAGCAGCCGCTTCATCGCTACCGCAGCCACACACCGCTGTCGCACCGCCATTTAGGCCCTTTGAGGCCACAACCGAAAGCTGGACTGAGTGGGCCGATCAGTTCAACTTCCACCTCACTGCTTATGGAATTCAAGGTAAAGAGCGGCAGCCGTTTTTGCTTTCTTGTGTCGGTGTGTCTACCTACCGGGTGATAGTGAAATTGTTTCCCCGACGCGACGTAGCAACTCTGACCTACGAGGAAATTTTGTCGGCTTTAGATGCCTATTTCAAAGAAACAGTTAATGTTGTTGCAAAACGGTATACGTTTTTTCGTACAAAACGTACCGCCGGTCAGACTAACAGGGAGTGGGTAGCAACTTTGCAAGGACTTACTAGAGACTGCGCGTTTGCCTGTGAATGTGGCCTCCCATATTCAGATACTATGGTGCGTGATGCAATTGCACAGAACGTTTCTGATGTTCGCATAAGGGAACAGATTTTGAAACTCGTTAATCCCTCCCTGCAACAAGTGATAGACATATTGGACAGGCAAGACACACTTGACTTTGCTCAGGCATCATTTGAACCTTCGCCGGCAGTGTGTCACGTTAATCGGCCCGCCGGGCCCGCTGCGCGGGACGCTAAGCGGCCCTCGCGCCCGACTTCGCTGCGGCCGCCTAGCTTGCAACCACGTGCGCCGCGTCAGCAAGCAAATGCAGTGAAATCTTGCCCGCGGTGTGCAACTAGACATTCGCGTGAAAATTGCCCGTCACGCCAAGCTATTTGCTTTTACTGTCAAAAGAAAGGACATGTACAAAGTGTTTGCCAGAAAAAGTTAAGATCAGACAATCGCACAAATTCCAGGCCCTTTGCTTCGCGCCGGAATCGCACCCAGGACAATCAGGCTCGTGGACCTTCGCCCATGGACATTCATGTCGTTCATTCCCACCCGTCCAGTGACACTTTAGCTAACAGTGACTGTGTTCGTCCCACCCAAAGTGTGTGTCGACGTCGCCGGAAATCCCGTAAAGTTGCAAGTGCTTCTGGACCTGTATCAGTTCACATTGCACGAGACAGTCGCTCTTGTCGTCAACACGACAATAAACTTTTTGTGGACTTAGACTTTGCAGGAAAAGTGATACCATTCCAGCTCGATACCGGAGCTGCAGTTTCATTGCTCAATCACGACACGTACAAACAACTGGGCGCCCCGCCATTGCGTGCCGCAAATGTTACGTTAACTAGTTACTCAGGACAGCATATACCTGTGTTAGGACAGTGCAGCCTTCTTGCCACATACAAGGGACAGCCAAAACTTGTGTCCTTTTATGTTCTTCGTTCTTCTAGTGCAGTGAACTTGTTTGGATTAGATTTGTTTCAATTGTTTAATTTGTCTATAGTAAATCAGGTCCTATCAGTGAATCAGACTGTGCCTTCCGCCAGTGTTTCTAGTCTTTGTGAAGAATTTGCAGACATTTTTGCACCGGGCCTTGGTTGCGCTCAGAACTATGAAGCGCATTTGGAACTGAAAGACAACGCGCAACCGAAATTTTTCAGAGCGCGCAATGTTCCCCACGCATTGCGTGATGAGGTCGCACGAACATTAGCCGAATTAGAATCTCAAGGTGTCATTGAACGAGTGCAGGCTTCTCTCTGGGCCTCACCCTTAGTAATTTTGCCCAAACCTTCCGGAAAATTGAGACTTTGCGTGGACTTCAAGGCAACTGTGAATCCACAACTTGTGACTGCTACTTTTCCTTTGCCCCGCCCGGAAGATCTTTTTGACAAACTGTGCCCGGGAAAATATTTTTCAAAATTGGACCTAGCAGATGCGTACTTGCAAATACCTGTGGACGAAGAATCCCAGCGCGTCTTAGTGGTTAACACGCATCTTGGCTTGTATCGCTTCAAAAGATTGCCATTCGGGTGTGCATCCGCCCCTGCTTTGTTTCAGCAATATTTACAAACTATTTGTGCGTCGGTCCCTACGGCTGCGAACTATCTGGACGATATTGTGCTCTCAGGAAAGACAGAAGCCGAACATTTGCAGAATCTCCGGACATTATTTCAGGTCTTGCGTCAGAATGGTCTTCGCTTGAGGAAGGACAAATGTGTGTTTTTTGCTCGTGACTTACCGTACCTGGGCCATGTCCTTAACGCCCAAGGTATACATCCGAGTCCAGAGCACCTTCGTGCCATTCAGGACTTGCCGTCACCGCAGAACTTAAAACAGCTACAGAGTGTGCTGGGTAAGGTAAATTATTATCATAGGTTTGTGCGCAATGCTTCTTCCATTTCAGCTCCGCTTCATCGCTTACGCCGTAAAGGTGTTCCGTTCGTCTGGACGACGGAATGCGAACGCGCCTTTCGCCAGTTGAAATCGGCGTTACTTTCAAATACTTGCCTTACGCCATTCGATCCCCGAAAACCCCTTTTGTTGATGGTAGATGCATCGGATTTCGGGATCGGTGCTGTGCTTGCGCACAAAGATGGCTCGCATGATCGCCCTATTGCCTTTGCGTCCAAATTGCTCTCATCTGCGCAAAGAAATTATTCACAAATAGAGAAAGAAGCTTTAGCTCTCGTGTTTGGTGTTACCAAGTTTCACGATTTCTTGTATGGTCGTCACTTTACCATAATCACGGACCACAAGCCTTTGACATCGCTTTTTCATCCGAACAAGCCTGTACCTCCACGTACAGCGCAGAAATTCATTCGCTGGTCTCTTTTTCTCTCGCAGTACCGCTACGATATCTTGTATCGGTCCACTGCTAAGCACGGAAACGCTGATGCGTTGTCCCGTTTGCCTGTTGCTGAGGATAAGGCATTCGATTCTTCCGAACTTGCTTGCATGTTCATTGATTCGGAAGCGGATGACGTGGTCGCATCGTTTCCGATTGATTTTCGTCGTGTAGCTACAGCCACAGCTGCTGACCCTGTCCTTGCTCCTGTTTTGCGTTTTGTTGCTACGCAATGGCCCTTGTCAAAGTCACGGATCGAGGATCCTTTGGTTCGCCGATTTTTTGCCCACAAGGAGAGACTTTTTGTCCGGCGTGGTGTTTTGTCGTTGCGTTCCGATAATGATCAATCCCGAGTCGTAGTCCCACGTTCGTTACAGTCCTCTGTCTTACGGCTTCTTCACCAAGGACATTGGGGTATAGTGCGAACGAAACAACTTGCTCGACAGCACTGTACTTGGTTCGGAATCGATGCTGCGATTACGAATATGTGCTCCTCTTGCGTGGCGTGTGCAGAACAACAATCCGCACCGCCGCGGAAATTCTTTGCATGGCCGAAAGCCACTTCCCCTTGGCAACGATTGCACATCGATTTTGCTGGGCCGTTCTGGAATGCTCGATGGTTGGTTGTGGTCGATGCTTTCAGTAATTTTCCTTTTGTTGTCCGGATGTCTTCCACGACGTCTTCTGCCACAATCCAAGCCTTGTCTGCTATCTTTTGCATTGAGGGTCTTCCGCAGACTATTGTTTCCGACAATGGCCCACAATTCATGTCCGCAGAATTTCAGTCATTCTGCCAGGCCAATGGTATTCAACATCTGACATCCGCGCCGTTTTCGCCACAGTCCAACGGTGCCGCTGAACGATTGGTCCGGACGTTCAAGTCACAGATGTTGAAATTGAAAGAATCGCATTCTCGGGAGGACGCTTTGTTGCTCTTTTTGTCCTCATATCGCTCTCAGCCCCGCGATGGTCGCTCGCCGGCTGAATTGCTCCATGGTCGTCCTCATCGAACTCTGATGTCTTTGCTGCATCCGCCACATCAGGTTCCTGTGCAGCGGCAGACTCCTGCTTTTGCTCCTGGCGACGTTGTCTATTATCGCAACTATCGCGGTTCACAGCGTTGGCTCGCAGGGCGCATTCTTCGCTGCCTCGGCCGCGCGATGTATTTGGTTTTGGGGGCCTCTGGTGAGGTGCGTCGGCATCTCAATCAGCTGCGCCTCTGTCGTCGCCGGGGTTCTGCCGCTCCCCGTCTGCTTTCAGCGACGGAGCCGTCAGGTCAGCGCCCTGGGGACCCATCTACTGGCTCGCCTCATCCCCAGGTGTTACCGACGCTGCCTTCCATTTTGCCTCATGGCGTCGCGCCGCCGCAGCCGCCGCCGGCGCCGCCAGCAGCGGACGCTTCGCTGCAGCCGCCTCGCGCCTCCCTGGGTCACGCGCCGCCGCTTGCTTCCCGTGACCAGCCGTCCTCCGCCATGGACCTCTTGCCCGCTCCGGACCAGATGTCGTCTTCGCCCGTCGGGTGCTCCGACCACATGGAGGTCGACCCCGCGGCTCCTCTTATATCATTACGTGCGCAAACACCTCATGTTGACGTGCACCCTGGACTAGGTTTGCAGGCGTTTCCTAGCTCCCCTCGGACCGAATGGCCGGGTGCGGGTGGCACAGCCTCGCCTGTTGTTAGGCTCCCCACCTCATCGCATACGTCAACATGGGGTCCTCCCCACGGCGGGCGGAAGCCTTATCTCACGACCGTTCGCCGATTTGCGGGGGAGGAATGTGGTGTCACCGCTAGACACCACACTTGCTAGGTGGTAACTTAAATCGGCCGCGGTCCTGTAGTACATGTCGGACCCGCGTGTCGCCACTGTGTATTCGCAAACCTAGCGCCACCACATGGCAGGTCACAAGACACGGACTTGACCTCGCCCCAGTTGTACGGACGACATAGCTTGCGACAAGACCTACCAAGTATTCCTCTCATTTGCCGAGAGACAGATTAAATAGCCTTCAGCTAGTCCATCGCTACTACCTAGCAAGGCGCCATGTGTATCATTGCTAATTGCTTACTACTATGCAAGAGATGTATTTCAACAAGAACAAGACTACATTAAAGTTAAGTATATTAAAATCTCTCTTCTTTTCTTTATAGTTTTCATCCAGTCTCCTGTTTCAGAATTTACGCCCGTCTGCGTTAGTTTCGCGTGCACCTAGCCACTCATTGTGTCGAGACCTTAGGGAATCGACACAACAGAGGAGATTCAGAGCGACTGGAACTGTGGATGTCATGCCTCGCTCAGGCCGCCCAAGGGCTACTACTGCAGTGGATGACCGCTACCTACGGATTATGGCTCGGAGGAACTCTGACAGCAACTCCACCATGTTAAATAATGCTTTTCGTGCAGCCACAGAACGTCGAAACTCTGCGCAATAGGCTGCATGATGCGTAACTTCATTCCCGACGTCCATGACGAGGTCCATCTTTGCAACAACAACACAATGCAGCGCGGTACAGATGGACCCAAAAACATAACTAATGGACCGCTCACGACTGGCTTCACGTTCTCTTCACTGATGAGTGTCGCATATGCCTTCAACCAGACAATCATCGGAGACGTGTTTGGAGGCATCCCTTTCACGCTGAACGCCTTAGACACGCTGTCTAGCGAGTGCAGCAATTTGAAGGTTCCCTAGCGTTATGGGGTGGCATTATGTGGTACCTACATACACCGCTCGTGGTCATGGAAGCAGCCATAACGGCTGTGCGATACATGAATACCACCCTCCGACCGATAGTGCAACCGTATCGGCCGCATATTGGCGAGGCATTCGTCTTTTTGGACGACAGTTCGCGCCCCCATCGTGCACATCTTGTGAATGACTTCCTTCAGGATAACGACATCGCTAGAGTGGCCAGTATGTTCTCCAGAAATTATCCCTATCGAACATGCCTGAGATAGATTGAAAAGGGCTGTTTATGGACGACGTGACCTACCACCCACTCTCCACTCTGAGAGATCTACGCCGAATCGCCGTTGAGGAGTGAGACGATCTAGATCAACAGTGCCTTGATGAACTTGTAGATAGTATGCCACGATGAATACAGGCATGCATCAATGCAAGAGGACGTGCTACTGAGTATTAGAGGTCCTGTGTATACAGAGCAATTTGGACCACCTCCTCTGAATGTCTCGCTGTATGGTGGTACAACATGCAATGTGTGGTTTTCATGAGAAATAAAAGGGCGGAAATGATCTTTATGTTGATCTCTATTGCAATTTTCTGTACAGGTTCAGGAACTCTCGGAACCGAGGCGATGCAAAACTTTTTTGATGTATGTATTTTCCGTTATGACCGAATGTCACAGCAATGGAAATTTTGTGAATCAGACTTTCTCTTTTTTTAAACAAGGTTTATTTCAAAAACAAAAATTTTGGCACTGCTGCAACAGATAATTGGTATTTCGGTTGTTTACTCAGTTGTTAGTTAAGAACACCTGTTACAACCCAGGCCAAACAAATATCGAATAGTATCGGTTTTTCACAATTGAATACCGGTATCGGTTTTAATTGGTCGGTTTTTACCAGACTTACCACGTGATTTGGCAAGGCCTCTATGCCCGCAGAACAAGCAAAACAGCGAGCACGGGGAGTCTGAGAAACAGCTGCGATTGGCCGGCGCCCGGTCACTGCCACCTGACTCGCCGAAACGTCAATCACAAAGTAGTTTTAATTGGACCATAGTTAATTATTATTCCGTCTATAACGATTACGATGTCGACGCGACTTTAAACAGGAATTGTTTCTTCTCGTGTCCTCTCTCGCGAAGAGAATACCTCGAGCGTGCGTTACGGGACGTCTGATACACTGTATTCGTGATGCGAGTAGGCGCGTTAGCAGCAGACGTGTGCTCAGATGACTGGCAGCCCGCCGGCACGTGTGAGATGGAGCGCCAGCTGCTAACAAGCGCCACGGCGATAATTGCTATTTACGCTCCCTGCGGCAGCAGGAGGCTTTCCGCGTGCACGTCCCTTCCTGCAGCGCATTACTCTGCCACACATACATCTTCCATTACCAGTGAAGTAAAGTTTTTAGTCTTTTCGTGTGACTGGATTTTTTTCTTTTCGTAGACTGTATGTGAATATTTTGTGTGCTGCGTCTACAGTCTCGCTTCATGTATTTACTAATATGGAACTGTCGTCGCCTCCGTGTACACATTCCACGCAACAGTCGTCTTCATCTAAAGTTGATTACCCCAGTTCTATACAACAACCCGTTAAAATAAACGAGATCTTCATGTTTCACTGTATGTAATATATTCTTCCCGTGCTGTGTACAAACTACCTAGCGCAGGTTGACAAACGCGAATTCCATCTGAACTAGAAATGGCGGTTATAGCTGCAGCAACGGGTTTTCTGTTATATTGCTCACTGTGAATGAATTGTTGTTAAGTTCTTAATGTACTACTATTTCCTTCCTCTTTTATCATTTCATAGAAATGGTAGACAAATCTTTAATCTTTCAAAATAAGTGAAGCGTTGTACTTCATTCTTCGTCACTTCGTAAAAAATATTTCCGGGTTAGGATTGGTGCTATTCTGCAAGACAATGGATGTCCGATAACGACACGCTGCAGGTACACATATCCCTTAAGCAACAACGTACAGCAACCGGGACGTTATTGTCTTATCAATCCTGTAATAATTCTTGTGCCGTATGTTTCTTGCTCGTTTCTATTAGCATTGTTATTACAATAGCACCGGTCGCTTTCCCATTTCCTATAATAACGCAATATTTCAAACCAAGGCAAATTTCACCACTAAAAATACTCCTTTTTTTTTAAAAAAATGCTTTTTTAAAGCACAAAATTTTAGCACTGTTGCTATGGCTAACTGATTTTTTAAATGGGTTGTTAGGAAAAAATAAAAAAAAGCACCTGCTATAACTGAAACCAAACAAATACGGAAAAATACTGGATATTCTGAACTAAAATACCGGTATCACCTCTAACTGGTTGGCGTTTCCCACACCTGATCTGAACCCTCAGACCGCTCAAACTGAACTGGACTTTATTTCACAAAGTTGATTACCTTATTCCCTGACCATTCCTGCCTGCAGCCGGGAGAGCAATATTTCATCTTCCGATATTTCGGATGTTAAACTACAGCTATCTTCAAGGCGAGACGACTACTAAAATAAAACCACTTTACGTAGTGACACAGTGCATGCTTGATATATAAGAAAATGGCACAGTAGCACCAGTCATATAAACAACTTTATGAGTTGATGAATAACACATAGCAACTGCCGAGCAAGCAGGTCCGCAGTGCTTACGAATTAATTATTAAAATGTGTGGCATGTGGTGGAATGATAGGTAGCGAAGACTCGGAACAATAATTCCTCTGAGGGTGCAGACTTGAAATGAGTGACTTCCGCTAATCGGCCGATTGGAATCCCTTGTCTTGTATCTTTGTACTCAACGCCATTGTCCAGCTATCAGTTGTAAGTTGCTGTGGGTGTTATTTTCCTATGGAACCGGCAATGTTAGAAACCTGGGTCGTAATTTTGTGTTTTTAATTTATTACAAACTTGTCTGTACTTCACACTCTTCTGTTGTACTGATTGCTTGCTGTATGGTGTTCGTCTGTTAGTGCTTTTATTTTACATAAATAACTTATATCTGTATGTCAAACTACTTTATTGTTCTACTATGGAAATTGGAATTAGGTTAATATGGCACTTTTATAACTGTTGTTGGCTATGTGGTCTTCGCTGCCCAAATCCAAAATAAAAAAATAAAAAAAGCACTTGTCTTGTTGAGTGGTTTGTCTGCCAACTGTATTTCTACGTTTCTTTGTCCAATCAGTCACAACAGAATAACACTGTGACCAGTCTTGACGTCCCGTAATCAATGGAATGGTCAATGGAAATACGAAGTTCAATCACTGAAAAGTTCCTGCGCTGGCAAAGACGAAAGTGTCGCCGGTGTCCGGCGCTCCGTTCTTGTACAGTAGTACTGTTTGTCCTATACAGGGTGTTACATAAAGGAAAGGCCAAACTTTCAGGAAACATTCCTCACACACAAATAAAGAAAAGATGTTATGTGCACATGTGTCTGGAAACGCTTAATTTCCATGTTAGAGCTCATTTTAGTTTCGTCAGTATGTACTGTACATCCTCGATTCACCGCCAGTTGGCCAAATTGAAGGAAGGTAATGTTGACTTCGGTGTTTGTGTTGACATGCGACTCATTGCTCTACAGTACTAGCATCAAGCACATTAGTACGTAGCATCAACAGGTTAGTGTTCATCACGAACGTGGTTTTGCAGTCAGTGCAATGTTTACAAATGCGGAGTTGGCAGATGCCCATTTGATGTATGGATTAGCACGGGGCAATAGCTGTGGCGCGGTACGTTTGTATCGAAACAAATTTCCAGAACGAAGGTTTCCCGACAGGAAGACGTTCGAAGCAATTGATCGGCGTTTTAGGGAACACGGAACATTCCAGCCTATGACTCGCGACTGGGGAAGACCTAGAACGACGAGGACACCTGCAATGGACGAGGCAATTCTTCGTGCAGTTGACGATAACCCTAATGTCAGCGTCAGAGAAGTTGTTGCTGTACAAGGTAACGTTGATCACGTCACTGTATGGAGAGTGCTACGGGAGAACCAGTTGTTTCCGTACCATGTACAGCGTGTGCAGGCTCTATCAGCAGCTGATTGGCCTCCACGGGTACACTTCTGCGAATGGTTCATCCAAAAATGTGTCAATCCTCATTTCAGTGCAAATGTTCCCTTTACGGATGAGGCTTCATTCCAACGTGATCAAATTGTAAATTTTCACAATCAATATGTGTGGGCTGACGAGAATCCGCACGCAATTGTGCAATCACGTCATCAACACAGATTTTCTGTGAACGTTTGGGCAGACATTGTTGGTGATGTCTTGATTGGGCCCCATGTTCTTCCACCTACGCTCAATGGAGCACGTTATCATTATTTCATACGGGATACTCTACCTGTGCTGTTAGAACATGTGCCTTTACAAGTACGACACAACATGTGGTTCATGCACGATGGAGCTCCTGCACATTTCAGTCGAAGTGTTCGTACGCTTGTCAACAACAGATTCGATGACCGATGGATTGGTAAAGGCGGACCAATTCCATGGCCTCCACGCTCTCCTGACCTCAACCCTCTTGACTTTCATTTATGGGGGCATTTGATAGCTCTTATCTACGCAACCCCGGTACCAAATTTAGAGACTCTTCGTGCTCGTATTGTGGACGGCTGTGATACAATACGCCATTCTCCAGGGCTGCATCAGCGCATCAGGGATTCCATGCGACGGAGGGTGCATGCATATATCCTCGCTAACGGAGGACATTTTGAACATTTCCTGTAACAAAGTGTTTGAAGCCACGCTGGTACGTTCTGTTGATGTGTGTTTCCATTCCATGATTAATGTGATTTGAAGAGAAGTAATAAAAAAAGATGGTTGAAATGGCTCTAAGCACTATGGGACTTAACATCTATGGCCATCAGTCCCCTAGAACTTAGAACTACTTAAACCTAACTAACCTAAGGACATCACACAACACCCAGTCATCACGAGGCAGAGAAAATCCCTGACCGCGCCGGTAATCTAACGCTGGAACTCGGGTGTGGGAAGCGAGAACGCTACCGCACGACCACGAGCTGCGGACGAAAAGAAGTAGTAAAATGAACTCTAACATGAAAAGTAAGCGTTTCCGGACACATGTCCACATAACATATTTTCTTTCTTTGTGTGTGAGGAATGTTTCCTGAAAGTTTGGCCGTACCTTTTTGTAACACCCTGTATAGCTTATGCGACAGTGACAAGGAATTTCATTAATACGCGCCTTTCCTAAACCCAGACTATCTTCCACAGATCCCAGAAGAGCTGCCATCTTGGGCGGTGGACGGAAAATCACATCCACTTTATGTTTCTTCATTATTCAGGCAATTTTAGAAAAAAGCTGTCAAATTTTTGAAGAAATCTATGCTTGTTTATGACACCTTTCACCATCGAATATCGCCTTTCTGACAGTAAAGGCGTTAATTTCGCTTCACCCAAACTGTAGTGGTACGAAATACCACAAGATTTTCTCTGACAGTTCTATCGCAACGTTCCTCATTACGGTTTAAGTTCTCCACTAACTAACATTTGAAATTTTCGTCGTTGACATTCCCCACACTTTAGTTTTTAAGGCTACTATTAGATGCGAGAGATGTAAATCTGTATCTATCTATGAAGAAAAAAAACTGATGCTGACGTTTATAAGGTGCTATCAATTCGAAGGTAGGTTTTAACTTCACAATTTTTACTTCACATTGTTATATTAAAGGTACTGTATCCTTGCCTAGCTTTGAGCTGTGAAACTGCTCACCCAGTGCTTAAAGGTAGGTCTAAGACACCTGCACGTGACAATTCTGTTCTGTGGTTTACGGCTTAATTGTTTCTCTTTACACCCTGTTGTTGTTGTTGTGGTCCTCAGTCCTGAGACTGGTTTGATGCAGCTCTCCATGCTACTCTATCCTGTGCAAGCTTCTTCATCTCCCAGTACCTACTGCAACCTACATCCTTCTGAATCTGCGTAGTGTATTCATCTCTTGGTCTCCCTCTACGATTTTTACCCTCCACACTACCCTCCAATACAAAATTGGTGATCTCTCGATGCCTCAGAACATGTCCTACCAACCAACCCCTTCTTCTAGTTGACTTGTGCCACAAACTTCTCTTCTCCCCAATTCTATTCAATACCTCCACATTAGTTATGTGATCTACGCATCTAATCTTCAGCATTCTTCTGTAGCACTACATTTCGAAAGCTTCTATTCTCGTCTTGTCCAAACTATTTATCGTCCATGTTTCACTTCCATACATGGCTACACTCCATACAAATACTTTCAGAAACGACTTCCTGACACTTAAATCTATACTCGATGTTAACAAATTTCTCTTCTTCAGAAACTCTTTCCTTGCCATGGCCAGTCTACATTTTATATCCTCCCTACTTCGACCATCATCAGTTATTTTGCTCCCCAAATCGCAAAACTCATCTACTACTTTAAGTGTCTCGTTTCCTAATCTAATTCCCTCGGCATCACCCGACTTAATTCGACTACATTCCATTATTCTCGTTTTGCTTTTGTTGATGTTCATCTTATATCCTCCTTTCAAGACACTGTCCGCTCTGTTCAGCTGCTCTTTCAAGTCCTTTGCTGTCTCTGACAGAACTACAATCTCACCGACGAACCTCAAAATTTTTATTTCTTCTCCATGGATTTTAATACCTACTCCGAATTTTTCTTTTTTTTTTTTCTTTACTGCTTGCTCAATATACAGATTGAATAACATCGGGGATAGGCTACAACCCTGTCTCACTCCCTTCCCAACCACTGCTTCCCTTTCATGCCCCTCTACTCTTATAACTGCCATCTGGTTTCTGTACAAGTTGTAAGTAGCCTTTCGCTCCCTGTATTTGACCCCTGCCACCTTCAGAAATTGAAAGTGATTATTCCAGCCCGCATTGTCAAAAGCTTTCTCTAAGTCTACAAATGCTAGAAACGTAGGTTTGCCTTTCCTTAATCTAGCTTCTAAGATAAGTCGTATGGTCAGTGTTGCCTCACGTGTTCCAATATTTCTACGGAATCCAAACTGATCTTCCCCGAGGTCGGCTTCTACCAGTTTTTCCATTCGTCTGTAAAAAATTCGCGTTAGTATTTTGCAGCCGTGACTTATTAAACTTTACACCCTACGCACAGTAATTGCACTAACTGGACTGTTGGAGCTTACGAGTGTTCCCTTCTGCTAATTTCACGCGAATCTTTATAACGACACTCCGAAATGCTGGTCAGTCCCTGTCCGTCAGTAGATGAGGTCTCCCTGGCCTGGGTTTAGCAACGGTTGTTCCTACGCGTTTCCACGTCACAGTCACTTTAGTAACAGCCGACTTGGGGAGTATTAGATGGCTTGAAATGTTGTTCAGTGAATTGTTACTGAGATGGTATCCAACGACTAGTCCACATTCAAAGTCACGGGGCTCTCCTGACCAAGGCACTGTGCTGTCACTGCTTCTCTGCTGCCTCCTTTTATACCGACGGGTACGCCTCTCGTGACGTCTTGTGGTCTGCTGCATGTTGCACAGAAGAGTTCGGACGCTTGTCACCACATAGTGTATATATTTATTTAGTATTTACCTCGCCAGCCGACAGGCTGTCAAGCTACAAATGCAGCCATCTCCTAGGATATTTTATGGCACTTGACCTGTGACATGCAGGCATGTCGGAAGGAAAACTGAATCGCACTGAAAAACACAGGCAGTGCAATACTGCATTTATCCGCCGACACCGGACAAGAGACATTCTATTAAAATCTCGCCCCTGTACGGGCATACACATTACGAATGTACGAACGCAGGTTCCAGACACATGGTTCAAGACATCTGGAAGTTTTGGGCTGGCCGTGAGTCTTGCTCGGATAGCCTAGTGGTCGCCTGCTTCTGTGGCCGAGCGGTTCTAGCCTCTTTAGTCTGGAACCGCGTGACCGCTACGGTCGCAGGTTCGAGTCCTGCCTCGGGCGTGGATGTGTGTGATGTCCTTAGGTTAGTTGGGTTTAAGTAGTTCTAAGTTCTACGGGACTGATGACCTCGGATGTTGCGTCCCATAGTGCTCAGAGCCATTTGAACCATTAAAAAATAATAATAAAATAAAAAATTGGTAAGAAGAGCGCTCGCGATAAGCGGGAATCTGGATTGGAGTTCCGGTCTGGCAGATATTTTCACTGACGTCTTTCCATCTTACACCTGATAGTTGTCCATGTTCGTAATTGCGAATACATTTACTGTGTCCCCAGGAAATCCCAGTACCCGGCACAATAAAAAAAGACGTGGCCATTACAGCAGAGGCTGAGAAGGTGTGGCCGCAGGAGTCGTCTTGGCAGAACTAGGCCGATAATAGTGAGGAAATCCGGCAGCCTGCAACCGCGGGTATTACGGCTGAGGCAACACACCCATAGATCACAAACCGTAACTGACGATGGCCGATGCACTCGCACCACCCACGTACCGCGCATCAGCAAGCACAATGTGCGCCTAACATGCACGCCCCACAACATATAGACGTTAACAGGCGTTCCGCATCGCATCCATTAATACTACATCGAAGAGCCAAAGAAACTGGTACACCTGCCTAATATCGTGTAGGGCCCCCGCGAGCACAGAAAAGTGCCACAACTCGATGTTGCATGGACTCGACTAATCACTGAAGTAGTGCTGGTGGAAACTGACACCGTGTATCCTGCAGGGCTGCCCATAACTGTACGAGGGGGTGGAGAGATCTTCTGAACAGCACATTGCAAGGCATCCCAGATATCCTCAATAATGTTCATGTCTGGGGAGTCTGGTGGCCAGCGGAAGTGTTTAAGCTCAGAAGAGTGTTCCTAGAGCCACTCTGCAATCCTGGGCATGTGGGGTGTCGCACTGTCCTGCTGGAATTGCCAAAGTCCGTCGGAATGCACAATGGACATGAAAGGATGCAGCATGCTTACGTACGTGTCCCCTGTCAGAGCCGTATCTAGACGTATCAGGAGTCCCATATCACTCGAACTGCACACGCGCCACACCATTACAGAGCCTCCACCAGCTTGCACAGTCCCCTGCTCACATGCAGTGTCCATGGATTCATGAGGTTGCCTCCATACCCGTACATGTTCATCCGGCCGATACAATTTGAAACGAGACTCGTCCGACCAAGCAACATGTTTCCAGTCATCAACAGTCCAATGTCGGTGTTGACGGGCTCAGGCGTGGCGGTAAAGCTTTGTGTCGTACAGTCATCGAGGATACACGGGTGGGCCTTCGGCTCGGAAAGCCCATATCGTTGATGTTTCTTAGAATGGTTCGCAAACTGACGCTCGTTGATGGCTGAGCATTGAAATCTGCAGAAATTTGCGGAAGGGTTACACTTCTGTAACGTTGAAGAATTCTTTTCAGTAGTCTATGGTCCCGTTCTTGCAGGATGTTTTTCTGAGCGCAGCGATGTCGGAAATCTGATGTTTTACCGGCTTTCTGATATTCACAGTACACTTCATCGCATCACGGAAATGCCGTGTCCCATCGCTCGTGCGCCGATTGCAACATCACGTTCAAACTCAGTTAAATCTTGATAACCTGCCATTGTAGCAGCAGTAACCGATCTAGCAACTTCGCCAAACACTTACCTTATACAGGGTGTTACAAAAAGGTACGGCCAAATTTTCAGGAAACATTCCTCACACACAAATAAAGAAAAGATGTTTAGTTTCGTCAGTATGTACTATACTTCCTCGATTCACCGGCAGTTGGCCCAATTGAAGGAAGGTAATGTTGACTTCGGTGCTTGTGTTAACATGCGACTCATTTCTCTACAGTACTAGCATCAAGCACATCAGTACGTAGCATCAACAGGTTAGTGTTCATCACGAACGTGGTTCTGCAGTCAGTGCAATGTTTACAAATGCGGAGTAGGCAGATGCCCATTTGATGTATGGATTAGCACGGAGCAATAGCCGTGGCGCGGTACGTTTGTATCGGGACAGATTTCCAGAACGAAGGTGTCCCGACAGGAAGACGTTCGAAGCAATTGATCGGCGTCTTAGGGAGCACGGAACATTCCAGCCTATGACTCGCGACTGGGGAAGACCTAGAACGACGAGGACACCTGCAATGGACGAGGCAATTCTTCGTGCAGTTGACGATAACCCTAATGTCAGCGTCAGAGAAGTTGCTGCTGTACAAGGTAACGTTGACCACGTCACTGTATGGACAGTGCTACGGGAGAACTAGTTGTTTCCGTACCATGTACAGCGTGTGCAGGCACTATCAGCAGCTGATTGGCCTCCACGGGTACACTACTACGATTGGTTCATCCAACAATGTGTCAATCCTCATTTCAGTGCAAATGTTCTCTTTACGGATGAGGCTTCATTCCTACGTGATCAAATTGTAAATTTTCACAATCAATATGTGTGGGCTGACGAGAATCCGCACGCAATTGTGCAATCACGTCATCAACACAGATTTTCTGTGAACGTTTGGGCAGACATTGTTGGTGATGTCTTGATTGGGCCCCATGTTCTTCCATGTTCTTCTGCTCAATGGAGCACGTTATCATTATTTCATATGGGATACTCTACCTGTGCTGTTAGAACATGTGCCTTTACAAGTACGACACAACATGTGGTTCATGCACGATGGAGCTCCTGCACATTTCAGCCGAAGTGTTCGTACGCTTATCAACAACAGATTCGGTGACCGATGAATTGGCAGAGGCGGACCAATTCCATGGCCTCCACGCTCTCCTGACCTCAACCTTCTTGACTTTCATTTATGGTGGCGTTTGAAAGCTCTTGTCTACGCAACCCCGGTACCAAATGTAGAGACTGTTCGTGGTCGTATTTTGGACGGCTGTGATACAATACGCCATTCTCCAGGGCTGCATCAGCGCATCAGGGATTCCATGCGACGGAGGGTGGATGCATGTATCCTCGCTAACGGAGGACATTTTGAACATTTCCTGTAACAAAGTGTTTGAAATCACGCTGGTACAGTCTGTTGCTGTGTGTTTCCATTCCATGATTAATGTGATTTGAAGAGAAGTAATAAAATGAGCTCTAACATGGAAAGTAAGCGTTTCCGGACACATGTCGACATAACATATTTTCTCTCTTTGTGTGTGAGGAATGTTTCCTGAAAGTTTGGCCGTACCTTTTTGTAACACCCTGTATAGGCTTTGCTGAGCGCAGGAGCGCCGTATTCTGCCTGTTTACATATCTCTGTATTTGAATACCTATACCAGTTTCTTTGGCGCTTCGGTGTAATACCATACCAATACGGATCAAGACGACCTTACTCGCAGATATGTACATGTGGCAGATTTAGATATCGCTCTTTTACGGCGATTATACGTCGACGAATTCCCGTCCCTCTACGGTTATGATAACTTGTTGCCCCCAGCTTCAGAAGCTAGTAGTGGCACAGGTATATTCTTAAGGAAGGCATCGTAGCGGAGGACGTCACATACCTACCGTTGGCAAACGGAATGGCTGTGATTTTACCTGGAGTGCGGCTTATCAACATGTACGCGCTACCAGGTACGGACAAACGAACAGAACGATCACGGTTCTTCGCGGAAGAAATAGCTCCGTTCTTTCTAGGACGGCACGCTCATTACGTCCTCTGTGGCCACTTCAGTTGTGTGCTCACGCCGAAGTTTCCACTTTATGAGACATGTCCAGAACTGAGAACATTGGTGCAAGATCTGCAGTTGGTAGATTTGTGGGAACATATCCATAGAGGCCGATCCGGATATACATTTGTAACTAGCCACACTGCCAGCCGCATCGATCGCGTATACGTCACGCGCCGCCTCCAACCTGACATCCATCATGCAAAACTTTGGTCTGTGGTCTTCACTGACTACTCGGTATATATCTGCACGATCGCCCTCCGAAGACAGCAGGCCTGGCGAAGCCGCGGCCTATGTAAAACGAATATAGCCCACCTTAAAGGTCCAGAGTGTCACCAAGTTATTGAAGAAGTCTGGAGACCTTGTGACGGACGTCGACGGATATATCCTACGACTTTACGTTGGTCGCTGGAATGAATCAAACGGGTGATACAGCGTGCACTGATTGCGTTGGGACGCGAACACTTACAGTGTAGACGGCACACGTCGAACTTCTGTTTCACGATATTACGAGAATGTACCAACCAGGCCCCCTGTCCTGAACGACAGGTGGTGTTACAATGAGCCAAGACTAGACTCACTGCTGTTTTGCGTTTTCACCTGGAAGGAGCGGCGGTCCGCGTGAGGTCACGAGATTGGGTCGCGGGCGAACGCCCATCGATGCACCGTGTCATTAATGAACGTAAGTGGCGCCGCAGAGCCCTAATGCATACTGTGCATTCGTTGACCATTATATCCCTTTATACATCGAAGGAGAACACGACAGGATGGCTCTCCAAGACGTTACTCACGCGCTCTTTGGAACGCTCGAGCAAGAGACGGAGGCCGTACTACTGAAGGAAATTAACGAGGACGAAGTAGTAGAAGCTGTAGGGACGGGGGCGTCCAATAAGTCGCGGGGACCGGACGGAATACCCTTGTAGTTCTATCCAACCTTTCATAACTCTGTGGCTCCCTGTTGGACTACAATCTGCTGCGAACTAATGTATCCCAACGTGCCAATTCCGCCTGCATTTTGTAGGGGGTCTGATCACCCCAACATCAAAACCTTCAGGCGGCACACGACTTAGAGATTACTGTCCACTAACACAAATTAACTGTGGTTCTTAGATTTTTGCCAGATTGATGATGGCACATATTACAAGATTACTGCATCGCGTGGTGTCACTTGACTAGACGTCCTTAGGCGACAATAGTACCATCCAGATGGCTCTCGGCTAATATTCATAGACTTCGATCGAGCCTTTGACAGGGTCAGCCATACCAACATTACGGAAGTGTTGACGCTAACGACGTTCTCGCAGCCCTACATGGCACGATAATGCGGTTACTACACTGATCCACCTCTACAATGCTTATTAATGGCGGACTGGTGGGGCCCCTTACTCTTACGAGATCAGTGCGACAAGGGTGCCCCTTATCTACGATCGTATATGCACTGATCGTTGAACTGCTTCTCAGCGGCCCTCACTAACGCTTGACAGGCCTATCGACATGGGGACACTTCTCAGTGCAAGACGTTTGCAGACGACGAGCAACTGGTGGTGCGGAATGGCAACTATACAAATGCAGGGATGGACTGGAAAAATAGATATGCCTTGCTACGGGTAGCCGTATGAACGTAGACAGTTCGGTCGCACTGAATATTGATAATGGACTACATGAGACTGCGTTGCACCCTTCCAGATACGAGACAGTATAAAGCGTATGAAGATCGTCTTCACAAATGACATGAGATACACGGCGGAGATCAAATTTAAAAAAAATTGCTCCAAGCCGTCCTGAATGTGTGTCAGAGCCAACAGCTTGCGCACCTTAGACATGATTTAACAGGTCACCTACATAAATAACCACTTAGCGTTACGTATCCCCCACTAGGCACAGATTCTTCCGATGCCGAAGACGATCTCTCGAAGCATTCTGGCAGCATTTGGATACTACGTCAGAGCAGGATTTCTCTTAAAGATCCGATATGATACACTGACCCTACCCATTGGCAGAGGAGACCTCGGGCTCGTACACGTTCACGACCGTGCGGTGGCCCTTTATCTCAGCGTGATGTTGATAATGTGGATAGACAACAACCGAGTCTGTCGGGATTCTTGATAGACGAACCTCCACCATCTTATCGAACTGCAAAGGTGATGGTGAAGAACATTTCCCAACCATTTCATAATATCAGTGATATTTTCTTGAATATAGCTACGTTATGACAGATCTTCCGGCCACGAATACTCACGAGCAGGCGCTCCGCCAACTCTGTGGTTTCACGGCACCACACAATCCACTGATCGGTGATATGGCGGACAATTCATCATACCACCCTTGACACAGAAATACGTACCTGGTAGTTAACCGTAAACAAGTTACCAGATCCCGCCTCTATGCCACCAATACGCTGAACTCCCGGTTACGTCAAGCGTGTCATGTTAGAGACGACGACGCCCACCGTCTTATGTGCGGCCCCTCTGCGGCAGTGTGGCATCTCGTGACGAAGATGGTTTCCTTCCTTTTCCGAGTAGGACAACAAGCCATTGACCCTACGTTTGTTCTTTCTCCCGATAGAACTTACTACCGAGGAGCCAAGACGAACGCGCTGATATGGATACGAGCCCAAACGGTGCGTTACGTTATTCGCGACCGCCCGACGAATGTGCTAGACTTCTGGAGCCATCTGCATGAACGACTACGGCGATTTTGTGCAACCCGAAATACCAAAAATATTTTTCAAATTTGCTGGGGTTTGCGTTCCGAGATCCCGCCCCCACCCCCTCCCCACCTGGAATGACACGGGTATGAGAAGCTGATGTTGAACACGATGAAGAGACATACACTGACCATGATGAAACGGTTATCTGCTTCAGTTACACGAGACGATGCGCTCGGAGGCAGAAGCACCGACGAGGACAGCTGTTATACTCACCCACCAGCGGAGATTTTCTTTTTGTCCTCTCTTTTTATTCAAGAACACGTATCATTTCATTAGTGAAGAGCGTCCGGTGAATGATATCGTTGTAAACTCAAAAAAAGAAAAGGTGTTTTTTTGCCTCCTCTGAGTCATTTCCTTTTCAGAATGTTTTGATTCCTCTCCTACTTATGAGCTGTACGAAATAAAAAAATAAATAAAAATGCAAAGACGTGCCTGTGTGCAAATGAGGTACAACGGCATCGCCGAGGAACGCGGCCACGAAGAGCGACGCATACATTACTGTTTTGTACTCCACGAAGCAGTTTATGTCTATTATTTGTTCCACCATTACCACTTGTTGTCACATCCTGTTCCTTAATAAATAAATTAAAAAGTTAAAGAATGGTAAGATGACCGCTCGCGATAAGCGGGAAATACGGGTTCGAGCCCCGGTCAGGCACAAATTTTCCCTGTCGCCATTCCATTATACAGCTGATTGTTGTCCGTACTCGCAGCTGCGAATGCGTTTCATGTATTTCATAACGGCTTTAGTCGCCGCAGTGCCTGTTCTTTTGCAAATGCATGCATGTCCGAAAGAGCATTGCATCGTACTTCTGAACAATACAGGCACTGCAATATCGTAAATATCGTATCGATAGGAAACTTATCCTATCCGTTAAGCCTGACAGGAGTCCCCATTTGCCTGGAAATGAAGTCCGCAGCATAAAAAACAAGATCGCCGTTCGTAGAAGCTATGTTACTTACGCAGGGCCTACAAAAAAACTATCCACCTTAGCTTCACCTTATACTATTACTGCACTGCTTGACAAAAGAAGTAAAGAAGTGAAGCACCCAGAAGACGAGATGAAAACGAAATGAAACTTCGCGGTTTGAAAGGGTATATGACGTTATTTCAGTTATTACAAAATCGAGTCAAATTTACAAAGAATTTGGCAGTATGATCCCACTAATCATTTTGACGTTGCACCCCCTGTGGCCTGGATTCGTGCGCTAATTCGGTTGGGAAGAGCGTCATAAAGCCGTTGTAATTTCTCCTGAGGCAAGCTGCCCCACAACTGTTCTAACTGGCTCTCGACAAATCGAACACTGGCGCTGGTACAGAGTTGACGTCCATGGTGGTCCTACACGTGTTTTATGGGCTACGTGTCTGGGGATCTCACTTGTCACAGGAGTACCTAAACATCAAGCAACTAAGGCGTAGCGACACGTGCCATGTGTGGTCGAGCACTGTCCTGTTGAAAAATGGTAGCGTATTACTGTCGCGTGGGAGATAACACATCAGACTCAGGATGTCCGTTTTGTAACGTTTTGCCATCAGAGTTTCCTCAATCACTACCAGTCATGACCTGAAGTCATACCGATGGCTCCGTTCAGCACGACGCTGTGCCTCTCCAGAATATTGAAAGAATGGAACCTCTTCCCAGAGCGCCGACAGTGGTCATCCGTGGCGGTAAGGAACTGCGATTCACCGCTCAACACAACGCGTCGCCATTCCTCAGAGGCCCATGCTTCCCAGTCAAGGCACTACTCCAAACGCAACTGAGCCAGATCGCTGGTCGATCATCAGCGATCGGCTTGTTATCTTTGGCGCGTACCCGGGCATGACCATCTTTGCGTTTTCGGCTGGGGCGGGCGGGACGGCGAGAGGCAGTTTGAGGCGGCCGGTGAGACTGGTGGAGTTGTGGCTCGGGCGTAAGCACACGTGTGATGTCTGTTACGCTGGGGCTGTTAGCTGACCGTGAAACTCCTGCGGCGGTTACTGGTTGCCTGGAAGGCATTTCATATAAACTGTGCCAAGCCTCGCAGTGAGAGGGGAGTCCGGAGTTGGTGTTGGCCTAGATGTTTGTACAAACTGAGGTGCCTGTGTGAGAAGCACGGCGTGGGCCTGTTGGTTGCCTCGTCCTTCTGCCAGCCACCGCAAGCGGATGTTCGGCCGGAATGTCTACAGTTTGTGGTGAGCATAGTGTGAACAAGTTCTCGTAGGATGTGCTCCCAGCCTGACTCTTTGCCTGTGTTATTTGTGGGTGCTGACCCCTGGTCTGTAACTGCTTCCGGGTGTCATGTAAGATTTCACAGCAAAACTGTGTTTTTGTGGCATTCTGTGTTTCTGGTTCAGCCTCCGCCTAGAAAGGGGAAAGATTTGGGCCTCAACTGAAAGGGAGGGGGGGGGGGGTCGGTTGGACATGTTTTGGAATTCCTTAATGCTGTAATTTAACCATATAAAAAAATGGTTCTTTTAGAATAAGCGCCTGTTTCTTTGGGGCACTGCAGTTCAAACAGGAGTGGCGTAATGTTAATGAGTTTGTTATTCGTCAAATGAAGTGTATTTAATGTCTTGCAGTTTTCTGGGGCACGCAGCTGTGTTATTGAACTCATTTTGAAGTGTTCTGTCGGGTGAATGGCTGCTCCCCACTTCAATGTATTCTTTTGAGTAGTATTGTCAGGCTTTTTGGATGTTTTTCAGTGGGGTGTATAGATTCAATTTTGTTCTTCTCTTTCTTCTGAATTACGGAGAACTGTTTAGTTTATCTGGTTATTGGCTTAACTCGCGCTTCACGCACTAAATCAGCTGATATTGAAATTGTTTTTTTATTCCTGTTTAATGTCAGACAGATTCAAATGTAACTTCATTTATGTTATTTGAAATAAATGTGTTGGATTGACCTTAATGAATGATGTGCAATCGAAGTAAGGGACCCAGTCCTTCATTAGTGCTTGACAGTGGCGTGTGGTTCGGGTTGTGAGCCCCGTTTATGTTGTCGTGTTGAAGGCAGTCTACGCAGATACTGAATGTTGGATAGAGTCCATTACTTGTTCTCGGATGACAGGCACAGATGCGAGGGGCTTACGATGTGCTTGGTGCGCAATACGAGGACCCTCCCTTGTAGCGGTTGTACGTGGCCTACCGAGTCCTTGACGGCGAGTACGTTTCCTCTTACGTTAAGGTACAGTCCAACATCGGGCCGCTGTCAGACCCGAATGCGTCATAATTCTGGATATTGCAGGATTTGACAAGACGGTCATATGGGGCCCACAATGACACCGCTTTCAAACTCTATCAGATGCCGATAACGCAGTCTCATACGAGTATGCGACATCTCCTTCTCTTTCACGATCATCACTCAATGTCTGACACTATTCACGCTCCTTATAAACGCTACCAGTCCTGGTAACAACACCAAACTCAGAAAACAGTAATGCACTCTGGCGTCCGTTGTACCTGTCACAGACAATTGCAGCTGTACTTACTTACGTGCCCGCTGATGGTGTGTACCTGGATGAAGTTACATCGACATCCGACCACGTCTTATACGCGCTCCACTTTTTCCTTACTGGGCAGTGCGTAATGTCTACTTGCAGCGTGGATTTGGTAGCAAGTTCATGACAGATTCTCAACTGTTGTACTGTATAGTGGACTCAGAATAAATATAATACTTCATATTCCAAACGAGGAAGGTGCTGTCAGGTGTGAATATTACCAGGCCATCAATTTAATAAGTTTTGGTTACAAAGTACTTACACGAGTTATTAATAAAACAACGGAAATACTGGTAGAAGCTGGGCGTTCAGTTGGGTTCCGGAGAATTGTAGGAACACACGAGGCAGTACTGACCTTACGAATTATCTTACACGGCAGGATGAAGAAATGCAAATATACACTTATAGCATTTGTAGTCTTACGCAAAGCTTTTAGCAATGTTGCCTGTAACACTCGTTGACATTCTGAAGGTATCAGGGATAAAATACAATTAGTAAATATTTGTCTACAACTTGTACAAACACTGAAGTGTAATTGAAAGAGTCGAAGGAGACGAAAGAGAAGCAGTAGTAGAGAAATGAGTGAGGTTATTTAATCTGTACATATTGAGCAAGCTGTGAAGGAAACAACGGATAAATTTGGAATACATTTCAACGTTTACGGGAAAGAATTAGAACCGTGAGGTTTGCCAATGACAATTTAATTGTGTCTTAGACGGCAAAAGACCTGCAAGAACAATCAAACAGAATTGATAATAATAAATGAAACGTGCCAGTTTACTTTTGTTCTGCAGTATTAATTTTAATGTATTAACCGGTTTTCGACTTACAAGGCCATTTTTAGACGTTTACTGATTACTGCCGCAAAAGAAGTTACAATGTCTGTAAAAGACATTGGAAAAGGACTTACACATCTAGATTGAAGCACAAATGCACAGTAAACGACTTTTTGACAGTGTGGTGGGAATTCAATGTAAAAAGTTGGGCAACAAATAAAAATAAATGGAACAAACAGGATTAAACTTTAACACAAAACTGGGGCGGTATGCCTACATAACAGTTTATATTATTAACAAAACCAATAAAATAAAATAAAATTAGAACATGACCAGTATACTTTAGGAGGTATAAGACATGGAGAGTGATAAACAAAACAATTAAAAGAAAAAAATAGCAGTGTAACTACAGAATATACACTCCTGGAAATGGAAAAAAGAACACATTGACACCGGTGTGTCAGACCCACCATACTTGCTCCGGACACTGCGAGAGGGCTGTACAAGCAATGATCACACGCACGGCACAGCGGACACACCAGGAACCGCGGTGTTGGCCGTCGAATGGCGCTAGCTGCGCAGCATTTGTGCACCGCCGCCGTCAGTGTCAGCCAGTTTGCCGTGGCATACGGAGCTCCATCGCAGTCTTTAACACTGGTAGCATGCCGCGACAGCGTGGACGTGAACCGTATGTGCAGTTGACGGACTTTGAGCGAGGGCGTATAGTGGGCATGCGGGAGGCCGGGTGGACGTACCGCCGAATTGCTCAACACGTGGGGCGTTAGGTCTCCACAGTACATCGATGTTGTCGCCAGTGGTCGGCGGAAGGTGTACGTGCCCGTCGACCTGGGACCGGACCGCAGCGACGCACGGATGCACGCCAAGACCGTAGGATCCTTCGCAGTGCCGTAGGGGACCGCACCGCCACTTCCCAGCAAATTAGGGACACTGTTGCTCCTGGGGTATCGGCGAGGACCATTCGCAACCGTCTCCATGAAGCTGGGCTACGGTCCCGCACACCGTTAGGCCGTCTTCCGCTCACGCCCCAACATCGTGCAGCCCGCCTCCAGTGGTGTCGCGACAGGCGTGAATGGAGGGACGAATGGAGACGTGTCGTCTTCAGCGATGAGAGTCGCTTCTGCCTTGGTGCCAATGATGGTCGTATGCGTGTTTGGCGCCGTGCAGGTGAGCGCCACAATCAGGACTGCATACGACCGAGGCACACAGGGCCAACACCCGGCATCATGGTGTGGGGAGCGATCTCCTACACTGGCCGTACACCACTGGTGATCGTCGAGGGGACACTGAATAGTGCACGGTACATCCAAACCGTCATCGAACCCATCGTTCTACCATTCCTAGACCGGCAAGGGAACTTGCTGTTCCAACAGGACAATGCACGTCCGCATGTATCCCGTGCCACCCAACGTGCTCTAGAAGGTGTAAGTCAACTACCCTGGCCAGCAAGATCTCCGGATCCGTCCCCCATTGAGCATGTTTGGGACTGGATGAAGCGTCGTCTCACGCGGTCTGCACGTCCAGCACGAACGCTGGTCCAACTGAGGCGCCAGGTGGAAATGGCATGGCAAGCCGTTCCACAGGACTACATCCAGCATCTCTACGATCGTCTCCATGGGAGAATAGCAGCCTGCATTGCTGCGAAAGGTGGATATACACTGTACTAGTGCCGACATTGTGCATGCTCTGTTGCCTTTGTCTATGTGCCTGTGGTTCTGTCAGTGTGATCATGTGATGTATCCGACCCCAGGAATGTGTCAATAAAGTTTCCCCTTCCTGGGACAATGAATTCACGGTGTTCTTATTTCAATTTCCAGGAGTGTATGATGAACTTAAGCAACATCAGTAAGATAAACAGAAATGAATAAATGCAGAAAAATGAAGGAGTGTGAGGGAACATACAGTTAATTCCGCCTTTGCGAGTGTGGTGGTACTACATTTTAAACAGTAAAAAGTTGAACAATATACAAATATAAAGGGAAAAAACAGGAAAAAGCATTAACTCTATAAAAATACTGTGTCTGTGTAACAGTTTTCATTAAATAAATGAAGCAAGTGAGTTGCAGACAGTACTTGACAAGACAACTTCAGGAGACGTTAAATATACGTAATACAAGTACCAATTAAAAGAAAAACGTAGAAGTATTCAATTCACAATGGAGACTGGAAACAAATACATAAACTTCTTACATCTCTCCACTGAAATCCATACACACACAGACACAATGTTTCAAAATTTATAGAAAAACTACAACTACAGACACAGTAATATCTTCTTGCTCACAAGACCACGTACCTCACATACATGCAGCTTTCTACTCAATGGCACACCGTCTCGTATCTGCCCCCATATCCACAGATGCTTTTTATAACAGAGTTAGATACAATAAAATTTGTTGCCTCAACCAATGGCTACGATCTAGTCAATATTGACTACATATTGCTTTGGAAACAAGAACTGAAAATTATACCCCTCCTCTATGTCCCATCCGCTGCCCCTCACTGTCAGCAAGAAGTGTTCTACATTACCATATCTAGGAGTGGTAACACTGATTGTAGCAAAAACACTGACATCCTGCAAGTATAGGATTTCCTGCTATGTTAAGAACACCACAGCCCAGTGTATTTTCAATAGCAATGATAAGACCCAGTTCTCAGCTAACAGTGTGGCATTCAGAATTATCCGTTCTGATTGTGATTAGTTTTACATTGCTCACACAGCAGCTAGACTGGCTGAACATGAAGGCAGCTGGAGGTTGCAGAATTCTGACTGTGCATTTGTTCAGCATGTACTGCGTGGGGTCACAACTACCAGCCACAGTCCCATGTCCTTCGCGTAGCAAACAAAGGCCAAAAACGTGTCTGAAGTCCTGAAAATTAAGAAACATCTAGCTCACAGTCCAGATCTAAACTTAAACGACCAGACACAGTTTAATACTTCCCCTCTTCTAAACTTTACATAATCCTATCAGTTTTTCATTACTTCCCACTACATTGTCTGTCCTTTCATATTCCTCCATTTTCCTGTATTCATTGAGTTCTTTTATTTTATTGAAATTGCCTGTGTAATCCACATAGTCTGTAGTTACTACTGTTAAGTTTTTCTTTTAATTGGTACTTGTATTACGTATATTTAACGTCTCCTGAAGTTGTCTTGTCAAGTACTGCCTGTAACTTACTTGCTTCATTTATTTAATGAAAACTGTTACACAGACACAGTATTTTTATAGAGTTAATGTTTTTTCCTGTTTTTTCCCTTTATATTTGTATATTGTTCAACTTTTTACTGTTTAAAATGTAGTATCACCGCACTCGAAAAGGCGGAATTTACTGTATGTTCCCTCACATTCCTTCATTTTCCTGCATTTATTCATTTCTGTTTATCTTACTCATACTGCTTAAGTTTTTCATACATTCCGTAGTTACACTGATAATTCTCCATGTTTATTTCATTGGTATTGTTCATTAATATAAACTGTTATGTAGGAATGCTGCCCCCCCCCCCCCCCCTGTTTCGTGTTAAAGTTTAATCCTGTTTGTTCCCTTTTTACTTATTTATTGTTCAACTTTTTACATTGCATTACTACCACACTGCCAAATATGCCAACTGCTGTTCGTTTGTGCTTTAATCTAGATGTGTAACTTCATCTCCATTGTCTTTTACAAACATTGTTACTTCTTTGGCGGCAGTACTCAGTAAATGTGTGAAGATGGCCTTGTAAGCCGAAAACCGGTTAACACAATAACATTATACTGTAGAACAAAAGCGAACTAGCGATTTTCATTTATTGTAATTTAGTTCTACCGAAAATCGACAGAAGATTCAATTAACATGAATCGATAATGTGTTCAAAAGACATTTTAACATGAACATAAACAAAAGCAAAACGATGATATTGAAATCTAGTCGAATTAAAATGAGGTGATGCTGATAGAATAAAATTAGAAAACGACACTCTAGAAGTAATTAATGTTTTGATAATTAGATAGGAAGACAACTGACCATGGCTGAAGCCGAGAGGGTATGACTGGCAACAGCAGGAAAAACGTCTCTGAAAAAGAGAAATTTGTTATCAATAACAATAAATTTAAATGTTAGTAGGTATTTCTATGGAGTGTATCCTTGTACTAACTTGAAACGTGAACTATAAATAGCGCAGAAAAGAAGAGAATAGAAGCTTTTAAAACGTGGTGCTATAAAAGAACGCTGAAGATTTGATGGATGTATGAAATGACTAATGAGGTGATACTAAATCGAATGGGTGGAAAAAAACTTTGTGGCACTGGTTGACTAGAAGAAGGGATCGGTTGATAGTACTAGCGCGTTGGAGAAGTTACGTCGTTCCTCAGTTGCGTCTTAGTCACAAAAACTCCTCGTCCGATGAGTCAAGAAGAAGCAAAATAAAGACGTAAACTACTCGGTACTGATAATGGAGGACTGTTACGAAGTGTCTTTGTATCTCTCTGGCACTGCGATGGTGACACTTGTTTTTCTCGTAAGTGAAGAGCTATTGCGAGAACCTTGCTCGCAACCGCAGGGGACACGTACTGATAACCAATTCTTTTCTTCTCGATCTACTTTAGCTGTGACTGGACAGATATCAATGTCGGAATGCAGTTATCGCACATCTGTCGTGCAGCAGTGCAATACGCTTCCTTGTTTTCGAGAGTCCTTATCGGGATCGAGATTAGCTGATAGACGGCCATGAATGGCAGCACGCTGCAGAGGGCAAACACTGCCGAGAACAAATACAGCCTGTTGTGCGCTCGTGCTGCAGCCGCTCTCACGCAAACAAAACTTGCTGTCGCTTCTACTGCTCTCCTCTCGGTAACTTTCCACACTCTGCCAAGTGTGATACACTGACCTCATGTTACACCTTATACACAGCACTCACAAAACACACCACTTGAAACAATAATTTCACATAGTGCTTCCAGGAGCTAATGGCAGTAGGTACCTCCAGCACCTTGGGATTCCTTACTACAGCTCTTTTAAACTATATACTTAGGGATTACAATTATGAATAACTTAAAATGGAACCTTCACATAGATAATGTTATGGGGAAAGCAAACCAAAGACTATGACTTATTGGCAGAGCACTTGGGGAAATGTAACAAGTGTCGTAAAGAGGCTGCTTACATTACACTTGTCTGCCCTCATCTGGAGTATTGCTGCGCGGTGTGGCATCCGCATCAGATAGGATTGAAAGTGGACGTCGATAAAATTCAAAGAATCGCGATGTGAGGGACAGAGCGCCACGGATACGACACTCGAACTGGGGTGGCAGTCATTAAAAACAAAGGCGTTTCTAACCGATAAATAACCGGCCGGGTCATGTCGTAATTCCTCCACGAAATTTCGGCCAACAGACCCGTTGTCGAAATGTCGTGGAGGAATTACGACCTGACACGGTCGGACACCCGATAATTCTGTGAATTAGATATACTCCGGAAGAACATCATATCGCAAAGGCGTTTTTCGCTGGGCAGGACCTTCTCGTAAAATTTCACTCACCAACATTCTCCCCAGGGTGTGAAAATATTTTGTTGGCGCCCACCTATACGGAGAAATGACCACCATAATAAAATAAGAGAAATCAGAGCTCCCACGGAAAGATTTAAGTGTTCATTTTGCCCGCTCGCTGTTCGTGAGTGAAACGGTAGAGAAGTAGCTTAAAGGTGGTTCGATGAACCTTCTGCCAGGCACTTAATTTTTGAAATGCAAACTAATCATGTAAATCTAGATAAAATACTGAAATAAAATAAAACTAATTTTCTGCCCAAAACCACGCGTGGAAATAAATAAGAAACTCAACAGGGTCAAAATTTTGAGTAAAAAGTTAAACTCATCCTAAAATGGGTTTTCCATGGTATTCCCAAATCATTCCGAGCAAATCTCTCACGATTTCTACCAATAATACTGGGACGACACCTTCCATTCCCCTGGCCATGATCAAGGCCGAAAATGAAGTTCAAATGGCTCTGAGCACCATGGGACTCAACTGCTGAGGTCATTAGTCCCCTAGAACTTAGAACTAGTTAAACCTAACTAACCTAAGGACATCACAAACATCCATGCCCGAGGCAGGATTCGAACCTGCGACCGTAGCGGTCTTGCGGTTCCAGACTGCAGCGCCTTTAACCGCACGGCCACTTCGGCCGGCGAAAATGAAGTACTGTAACTTAGTTATCGTTATTTTCATCCCAGTATTTCATAACTGCGTGTTGTATTATTCGGGTTTGTTTTGACTGCAAAAAATTCTGTACTTGTTCCACCTCCTATAACATTATATCACTGACTCAGATGTTGGCCGATACGCAAATCGTATTTGAGTTCTCTGATTGCAATGGGAAGAGCGAAAGAATAAAGTTGTACTAAACCATTCGCGAAGCGTCAGCTGTCAGATCAAAGTAGATCTGCATCTGCAGCTCTTTGGCGTATAGCTATAATACTGCTGTGTTCCTATGTTAAAGTACAACTAACACTGCAGGAAAATAAACCTGAGACAGAACCGAGCATGGATGAAAGCACGCTTGAAGGTCAAGACTAAAGTGTGCGCAACTGTTGTCAACAACAAGTAGCGAGCCTAAATAAAACACACGCTTCATACCTTCACATTTGCACTGTTGTACAGGTATTTTCTGTGCAACATAGCATGATAAATGGGGGTAACAAATCAGCAAACTGCAGTTTCACTGTAACGAGCCACCGGTCCCTCGTACCAAAATAGTCTTATTCCTGAACAACTACTGAAACTTTGTGGGTGGAGTTAGTGTTAATCACACATTTAACTAGGGACCCGCTCTGCGTGTGTCTATGGCCAGACGACTTGTCTGACGTAGAGGTAATAGATAATATACACAAACCTTCCTCGTGAATCAGTCTACCTATTAGCAAAACCGCATTAACATCTCAACAGTGGTTCCTGAGGTTATCCTCCACATACAGACCGAAAAACATGGTGGATGATTCATATAAAAGTTGCGGGTAGTATCGCGTGCACGGCGTATAAAAGGGCAGTGTACCGGCGGAGCTGTTATTTATACTCAGGTGAGTCACGTGAAAAGGTTTCCGACGTCATTATGGCCGCACGACGGGAATTAACAGACTCTGAAAGGGAATGGTAGTCGGAGCTAGACTTTTGGACATTCCATTTCGGAAAACGTTAGGGAATTCAGTATACCGAGATCCGATGTGTCAAGAGTCTGCTGAGAATGCCAAGTTTCAAGCATTATTGCTCACCACGGACAACGCAGTGGGCCAGGGCATTCACTTAACGACCGAGAGCAGCGGCGTTTGCTGTCAGTGCCAACAGACAAGCAACATTGCGTGAAATAACCGCAGAAATCAATGTGGAGCGTACGAAGAACGTATCCGTTAGCACAGTGCGGCGAAATCTGGCGTTAATGGGCTACGGCAGCAGACGACCGACGCTAGTGCCTTTGTTAACTGCATATCTCCTGCAGCGCCTCTCTTGGGCTCGTGGAATACCGTGGCTTGGTCAGATGAGGCCCGATCTCAGTTGGTAAGAGCTGATGGTACGGCTCGACTGTGGCGCAGACCCCACGAAGCCACGGACCCAGGTTGTCAACAAGGCATTGTGCAAGCAGGTGGTGGCTCCATAGTGGTGTGCGCTGTGTTTACACGGAATGGACTGCGTCCTGTGGCCGAACGGAACCGATCATTAACTTGAAATGGTTATGTTCCTCTACTTGGAGACCATTTGCAACCATTCATGGATATCTTGCTCCAAAACAACAATCGAGATTTAGCGCAGTTCATAAGTTTTGATACATCTCCCTGTGTGAAAAAATTAAATTTCTAGTATTCCATATTGCGATTTATCGTCGCTTCCTCAGCGTACTGAAAAATCAATGATTTTGCGAGCATGACATAATTAACTGTGAGAATTATTTACAAGATCCGACATCAGTTATAACTGGACAGAAAATGAGAAAAAGCTTTGACGCTTTTGTTATAATGTTGTTGTGGTCTTCAGCCCTGAGACTGGTTTGATGCAGCTCTTCATGCTACTCTACCCTGTGCAAGCTTCTTCATCTCCCAGTACCTACTGCAACCTACATCCTTCTGAATCTGTTTAGTGTATTTATCTCATAGTCTCCCTCTACGGCCGGCCGGTGTGGCCGTGCAGTTCTAGGCGTTTCAGTCTGGAACCGCGTGACCGCTACGATCGCAGGTTCGAATCCTGCTTCGGGCACGGATGTGTGTGATGTCCTTAGGTTAGTTAGGTTTAATTAGTTCAAAGTTTTAGGCGACTGATGACCTCAGCAGTTAAGTCGCATAGTGCTCAGAGCCATTTGAAACATTTTTTCTCCCTCTACGGTTTTTACCCTCCGCGCTGCCCTCCAATACTAAATTGTTGATCCCTTGATGCCTCAGAGTATGTCCTAACAACCTATCCCTTCTTCTGGTCAAGTTGTGCCACAAATTTCTCTTCTCCCCAATTCTATTCAATACCTCCTCATTAGTTATCTGATCTACCCATCTAATCTTCAGCATCCTTCTGTAGCACCACATTTCGAAAGCTTCTATTCTCTTTTTGTCTAAACTATTTATTGTCCACGTTTCACTTCCATACATGGCTACACTCCATACAAACACATTCATAAAAGACTTCCTGACACCTAAATGATCTGTTATCAAATCCGGCAGGACGCACAAACCTCTTTCGAAACCTCTTTCGATTCCGCGAATCACTGATCCTCTGGTATTCAATTATTCATCAGTTAAAAACATGCACCGGAATATATGAACATCATTCAGTTCGGATTACATTCCTTTGCAAAAATTATGTCTTTATTTATAAAACAAAAGCTGTTTACAGTAAGATAAAAAAGTGGCTCTGAGCACTATGGGACTTAACTTCTGAGGTCCTCAGTCCCCTAGAACTTAGAACTACTTAAACCTAACTAATCTACGGACATCACACACATGCATGCCCGAGGCAGGATTCGAACCTGCGATACAGTAAGATCAATTATATTCTTCGTCTTCGGTATCCGGATGCACCAATTATATCTTCCCTTTCCAGTACTTATCAACGTAGTTTGCTTTGTCATTGACTTTCAAAATATCACCTTTAGTGCATGTTATAGACATATCTGGGCAAATCAGTAGGTGGTCCAAGTCCTGTATTGCTCCGCATTCACACCTATCGCTATCACTGTAACCCCATTTAAATAGGTTTGATTTGCACCCAGTTACTCCAGTACGCATCCGGTTTAATGACCTCGAAGTTGTAAAAGGTAGTTGAAATCCTGCAGATCCCTCCTCAAGTAGTTCCATTGTGGAGTGTGGCACCATTTCTTCCCTAAGAGATAGCCGCCTTGTGACGGGCTTGGTGGCGAGCTCTACAGTAGTTTCAATCAAACTCCTGCGGGATTTCAGCCGGACACGTTGTTTTCGGTGCATATGCATCGGGTGTCGAGGATCATTCTTTTGTTTTGATCTTTCGATCTCGGCGGCTACTTGTCTGCGGATAGTGGGTGGTGCTATGCCTATGATGAGATAAATGATGTCTGTGGGAGTTGGTTTGAGACATCCTGTGGCAATACGTACAGTTTCGTTTACGGCGACGTCAACTTGCTTAGTGTGAGCAGAGTTCCTCCAAACTGGCGCCGCATATTCCGCTGCTGAGATACTCAGCACCAGACCCGTGGTGCGCAAAACATGTGGTTGAGCTCCCCACGATGAACCTGTTAGCTTCCGCAGTATGTTGTTCCTGGCACAGACCTTTTTTTTAGTGTTGTGACAGTGCTGGTTAAAAGTAAGTGCTCTGTCCAGTGTTACTCCCAGGTATTTTGGGCTGTTTGTATGTTTCAGCTCTTCTCCTTGCCACATGACTCTGGAGTTTCCGTTTGGCTTGTTTGTTCCTAAGATGGAAGGCGGATACTTGAGATTTACTAGGGTTTGGTTTGAGATTATTGCCGTCGTAATAGGTAGCAAGTTCTGTTAAGGCTCCTGTGAAATTCTCCTCCACTTGTTCAAAGGGTGTATCCTGAGTGGCCACTGCTGCATCAGCATATATGAACATTCGTGTCTGGTGGCTGATGGGAAGATCATTGGTATAGATGTTAAATAATATTGGAGCCAAGACACTACCCTGTGCAAGTCCATTTTTCTGTGTCCTCCATCGGCTGTTTTTAGATTGTAAGGTTACATAGTAGCGTCTGTTCTGTAGCATGCATTGTACGAACATAGAAAGGGTGTAGTCCTTAGTGACATTATACACTTTCTGGGTAAGCAACTTATGGTTAACTGTGTCATATGCAGCACTGAGGTCCAGGAATGCGACCCCAGTTACTTCTCCTCTCTGATAGCCGTCTTCGATGTACTGTGTGAGATTAAGGATTTTCCTGGTCGAAATCCAGCTTGTTCGTTAATGAGGGCTTTGTCCACATAATCAGCTATACGTTTGAGGATCATTCGCTCCAGCACTTTAAATAAATGACAAAGCAGTGAGACAGGCCGGAAATTTTTAGCTTCAACTGGGTCTTTCCCTGGTTTTAATAACGCAATAACCCGAGCTTTCCTCCACAGTTTAGGAATTTGCATTGTTGTGATACAGTTATTCATTAGCTCTAGGATCCATGCTTGTACTCCCGATCCAAAATGTTTAATTTGCTCAGATCTCAGATCGTCGAGGCCAGCGGTCTTATTGTTTTTCAAATCGTTGATGGCATCTTGTAGGTCCCGAATGAAGAACGGGCGAGCTAGGAAGCTAATCTCCTCGTTCAATTTTCTTTTAATTTTGCCATTCCTGACCTACCTTTTAGTTTTTCCGTTCATGAGTAGTTGGTGAGCTATCTGATCAGGTGTAACTTCACTGTAATTTGGTTGTGGTTCTGTTGGGTCGTTGTTGAGACTTTTGACCAGTTTCCATGCCTTCCTACTGCTGTGCTTCATGTCCGTCTCTTGTAGGAGGTTACACCACTTTTCCTTTCTCGCTTCGGAGATACCAGACATCAGTACCTCGCCTGCCTGGATCGTTTCCTCTGAGAGGGGGTCCTTATTGTACAGTTCTTCATACTTTTTCAGAGCTTCCTTGCTGCTACCATTGAGTCCAGCGATATACTGGGTACGGCACCCTCTAGGTATGCGCCGTCGAGAGATTTTCTTGACAGGGTCTATAAAAGTTTCATATGATTGTATCTCTGGTTTAATTTCCAAGATCTCCTTATCAAGGTCCTCTGTGAAAAGTTCCCAATGATCCTTTTTGAAATTGAAGCGTCTCTTGAAGGCCATTACATCTGATTTGATTACTGCAGTAATGCAGCAAGTTATTGCTCTTTGTTGCGATCTTGGAATTGGGTCCTCGATTTGCTTTACAGTTTGCGGGGATACCTTTTCGGAGACAAATATGTTATCTGGATTATATCCTCGTTTCCATCTTCCGCTGTTAAATGATGCAGGCAACTTTGGGTCATGTATCAATTTCAGTTTAGCCTGGTCTGCCCAGATCTCCAGCATTTCGCCATCGTCATTTGTCTCTTTATAATCCCATGCGAGACCGTGACAGTTAAAATCTCCTAGTACAACTTTAATGTTTTTTGAATGGAAATTTCCAGGCTCCGTAAATTTGAACCTCGCACTGGGTGGTTTGTACACGGATGTTACAGTACATGACTGTCGCTCAATAGTTAAAATTTCTATATTTTCGTCGCAGATCAGAGCACAGGAGCATACGTCTTAGTTCGGCTTCACAAATATAGCACTTCCGTACTTTTCGTGTGGTCTCTCAAGAACTAATTTCATGCCCTGTATTTTTGGTCTATGGCTAGTTGGTGCTCTGTGTGTTTCTTGTAACACTAAAACATCACAGTTGTTTCGTTTGCACATGTCAGATAATAAAATTTCTTTATTTGCAGATAAGCCTTCAATATTGCAGGAAGTTGTCACTAGTGATGGTCTTGATAAAGGCCTTTTTTGAGTCTCTTCGGAGAATTGTTTTGTCATCTTTGGTTTTGGTGCTCCGGTGTTTGCAGGATTGGCCGACTAGGTCGTTTCCAGGGGACGCCCGATTGCTTGCTGTTCGAGTGGTGACCGCAATCTTCGTGGAGGCTCCTGCAGTGTCCCCCATCAATTATATAATATAAGAATAAAGTCTGAAGTGTCATTTCTGTTGCTACGGCTTCTAGTAACAATCTGTGTATTTGAAATGATAAACAGTCCATAAAAAACCGGAAAGGTGTAATTAAAGGGAAGACTGGTTTTTTCACGTTGCGTATTACATACATACACTGATCAGCCAGAAAATTATTTCCACCTAGTTAATAGCCGGTACGTCCACCTTTGGCACGGATAACAGCGGCGACGGGCCATGGCATGGGAGCAATGAGATCTCGGTAGGTCGCTGGAGGGAGTTGGGACCACATCTGCCCACACAAATCACCTAATTACCGTAAATTCTTGAGGGGGGCGATGAACTCTGACGCCATGTTCGATCATATCCCAGAAGTGTTCGATCGGATTAATACAGACAAATGTGCTTAAGTGATAAGTGGATATTTCGTTACGTTTCCTTTCGAATTGTTAACTAATAATTCTTGCACTGCGTCACGCCTCATTCAGTTCCTCAATCAGAAGTGGATGAGTTAAACATCTGAACTGAAACCGCCGTAGAACGGAAACGGTACGTTCCCGGACATGTGTTCCTATTCAAAATATTTTGTACTCACTCCCCTCATCAAGTCCTAGAAGTTTGTATATAGGGTGTTACAGGTATAGTTGCAGATACAGAACATTATGACCACCCTCCTAATACCTGGTAGGTGCACGTCTGGGACGGATAACAGAGGCGACGTGTCGTGGCATTGAAGCAATGGAGGCTTAGTAGATCCATGGCGAAAGTTAGCACCACATCTGCAGGGGCAATTCACCCAGTTCCCGTATATTCCAGGGAGGAGGGAGGGGGCGATGAGCTCCGACGCCACGTTCAGTCACATCCGAGATGTGTTTGATCGGGTTCAGATCTGGCGAGTTGGGGCCAGCATATCAATTGGAACGCTCCTCTGTGTTTCCCGAACCATTCCATCACACTCCTGCCCTTGTGACACGGCGCATTGTCTCGGTGAAAATTGCCACTGTCGTCGTGAAACATCATTGTCACGAAAGGGTGCGCGTGGTCTGCAACCTGTGTACCAGCTCCTTGGCTATCATGGTGTCTTGCAAGATCTCCACCGGACCCGTGGATGCTCACGTGGATGTTCCCCAGAACATAATGGTGCCACCTCCAGCTTATCTCCGTCCCGCAGTGCGGATGTCAAGGAGCTGTTCCCCTGGATGACGATGGATTTGCGTCCTCTCATCGGCATTATGAAGAAGGTATCGGGATTCATCAGACCGTGCAACGCTCTGCCACTACGACAACGTCCAGTGCCGATGGTCACGTACCCATTTCAGTTGTAGTTGCCGATGTCGTGATGTTAACATAGGAACTGAGGAGTCCCATCGTTAGGGGTGTTCGGTGAACTTTGTGTAGACACACTTATATTCTGTCTAGCATTAAAGTCTGACGCTAGTTCCGCCACAATTCGCCGCCTGTCCTGTTTTACCAGTCTGTCCAGCCTACGACGTTCGATATCTGTAATGAGGGGTGGCCGCAAACCCCACGATATCGGACGTGGTTTCACCTTGGTTTCGCTACGTGTTGAAGAAACTCATCACAGCACCCCTCGAACACTCGAAAAGTCGTGCAGTTTCCGAAATGCTCCTGCCGCCCCTACGGGTCATCACAATCTGCCCTCGGTCAAATTCATATTGATGGCGCGCCTTCCCCATTTACATACGGACAGTACGCTCACTGATACTACATGCACCGTGCATGTGTCTGACTAGCAGTCATTTCTCGCCAGGTGACGCTACTGTCGCGTGGACGGGATTATATCGATAGTAGGTTGGTGGTCGTAATGTTCTGCCTGATCGACGACTGCAGAGAATCGTTCAACGTGACAGAAATGCAACCCTTTCGCAAATTTCTGCAGATTTCAATGCTGGGTCATCCACAAATGTCAGCGTGCGAACCATTCAGCGAAACATCATCGATATTGGCTTTCGGAGCGAAGGCCCACTCGTGTACCCTTGATGACTGCACGATACATAGTTTACCCCTCGCCTGGGCCCATGGACTGTTGATGACTGGAAATATGTTGGCTGGTCGGACGAGTCTCGTTTCAAATTGTATCGAGCGGATGGACGTGTACGGGTATGGAGACAACCTCATGAATCGATTGACACTGCATGTCAGCAGGGGACTGTTCAGGCTGATGGAGGGTCTGTAATGGTGTGAGGCGTGTGCAGTTGGAGTGATATGGGACCCCTGATCCATCTAGATGCAACTCTGACAGGTGACACGTACGTAAGCATCCTGTCTGATCACTTGCAACCATTCATGTCCAGTGTGGATTTCGATGAACTTGGGCAATTCCAGCAGGACAAGACGATACCCCACAGAGTGGTTCCAGGAACACTCCTCTGAGTTTAAACACTTCCGCTGGCCACCAAACTCCCCAGACATGAACATTATTGAACAAACCTGAGATGCCTTGCCACGTACTGTTCAGAAGAGATCTCCACCCTCTCGTAATCTTACGGATTTATGGACAGCCCTGCAGGATTCATGGTGTCAAGCCCCTCCAGCACTACTTCAGACACTAGTCGAGTCCTTGCCACGTCATGTTGCAGCACTTCTTCGTGCTCGCGGGGGCCATACACGATATTAGGAGGTGTACCAGTTCCTTTGCCCTTCAGTGTAAGTACACACTTGTGTATAAAATCGAGCGATTGTCTACAGACACTGTAGTGGTATTGTCTATAGATAGACATGTAGCTTGACAACGTATATACACAGTCTAGATACACACATAAATGCCTTGTTCCCCGATATTTGCCAAATATGGCTGACCTTGTCGGCGTCACGGTTTTTGCGGTAATAATAACGGACAGTGAAAGAAATCGGAAGAAGAGACTTTGTTGAAAACGTGAATTGTTTGCGGAGGGGCCTCATTTCGGCTCTAGTTTAGTGTACTTTCGAATCTGAAAGTAAGAGACAGTACGTATTTTTCAACATCAGTCACTGACACTTTATTTTTTGGGCAGCTCTTATATAACGCACTTCTTCTTGCTAACTTCCCATAAAAATGAAACCGAGCGACAATCGTCATTTAGCTGCAACACTCTCCCCGTTGGAAGCATCTGGATAGATGATGCTTAACAATATCAAAAACAAAAATAATAAAAAATCGACGACGCATTTTACACGGCGAAAGAGAGTAAGTGAAGGCCATCTATATCAACCAATACGGAATGTTGCACAACGTTGTCTAAGAATTGTCTCATGTCGATTTAGTTGCAAAAGTGTGTCCCTAGACACGAAATTTCTCTCAATTGTGTATGTACATAGTCGCTCGATTGTCGTCCGCCCCCGGTAGCTGAGTGGTCAGCACGACGGAATGTCAATCCTAAGGCCCCGGCTCGATTCCCGGCTGGGTCGGAGATTTTCTCCGCTCAGGGACTGGGTGTTGTGTTGTCCTAATCATCATCATTTCATCCACATTGACGCGCAAGTTGCCGAAGTGTCGTCAAATCGAAAGACTTGCACCCGGCGAACGGTCTACCCGACGGGAAGCCATAGACACACCCTCGATTGTCTACAGATACTGTCTAGATACAAATATCTCTCGGCTTTGTACACTTCAGTGTAAGTACACACTTGTGTATAAAATCGAGCGATTGTCTACAGACACTGTAGTGGTATTGTCTATAGATAGACATGTAGCTTGACAACGTATATACACAGTCTAGATACACACATAAATGCCTTGTTCCCCGATATTTGCCAAATATGGCTGACCTTGTCGGCGTCACGGTTTTTGCGGTAATAATAACGGACAGTGAAAGAAATCGGAAGAAGAGACTTTGTTGAAAACGTGAATTGTTTGCGGAGGGGCCTCATTTCGGCTCTAGTTTAGTGTACTTTCGAATCTGAAAG